>NC_064291.1:40739046-40760319 GCF_019186545.1 Solanum stenotomum | reverse complement strand
CCCCTTAAAGTTGTCCACATAATTCACTTAGACACCTCAACTAACCTTGTTTCCTATTAGACACTTCAATCTTAAAAAATAAATACCGATTGAACACTTTTCTGGCACTTAGTCAAAAAAGAAAGTGCGTGTAATACACATGCATATGATGTGGCAAAATAGCAAATCAAATAAAGACATGTGGCATTTTAATTTAAAATAATTATAAAAATAAATTTTAAATATAAACAAGTCAAAATCTTAAAGGAAAAGACTTTAAACTTGAAAAAAAAAAAACTAAAAAAAGGAAAGAAATTATACACCCCTCACCCCCCCCCCCCCCCCCCCCCCCCCCCCCCCCCCCCCCCCCCCCCCCCNTCCCTTTCTTCTCTTTCTCTTACCATTCCACCATTGTTAATTCTCGATTTAGAAAAATTAGAGATTTTAACATATATAACGTATGAATTTATCATTTTTATTTCTCTTCATGTCTTCTTTCTTATTTCCATTTAAATTGATAGTGTTTTCTTAAAAGATCCATTCTTCCTTTGTTTATTTTGATTTCAAAATTGTTTTTTTTGTTTTTTCTGTTTCTACTTCTATTTGTGAGGAAGAAGGGGTGTGGGTCAAGGTGGTGTCTGAGGGGAAAGGTGAAGAGGGAGCGAGAAAATATTTGAATAATGATTTTTCATTTTTTCCGGCAAAGAAGATGTAGATGGTTTCCATTTTTTCCGGCAAAGAAGATATCTCCACTTTTCCGACAAAAAATTGTGGATGGTGATCTCCATCTTTTTCCAGAAAAAAGATGATGGAAGTAGACAATGATAAGAAGATTAAAAAAAGAAGAAGAAAGCAGGAAATATGTAAAAAAAAATGGCGATTAATTTGTGAAGAAAAGTGGTTGCAATAGGTGTATGGTCTTGGAAGAGAAGAAAAATAAAAAGATTGTTATTGTTAAAAAAAATAATGAGAAAATAAAAGAAAAGATTTAAAAGGAAAAGGAAAAATGTTAAAATATTAATTTCACGCGCTCACCAAGATGTGAATTACACTTTTTGTGCCACGTCGACAAAAAGTGTCTAAATGGTTCAAATTCGAAAGGGTAGAGGTGTTTAATAGGTACTAGTCCTAGTTGAGGTGTCTAATTGAATTATGTGGACAACTTTAAGGGGCCGTAGATGACTTAAGCCATAAAAATATAAATTCTTGTTCCCATCAGGTGTCTAACATCAAATCATTAAAACGTATCATGGTTTGATTTAATAAAGTTAAAATATATATTACTGTAGTTAATTATAATTAATTGATCATAGTTGTGTATACAAATCTAAAATCTGTAACACATACCAGAATCTGGAAAAAAAGAAGATCAAGCTCACTGAATGCACAGTGTCCCTTAAGGAAATTATTCCCCTCTAGTATCCGAGGTTTAATTTAGAATATGTCCTCCTAGGATAGAATGATCTCAATCGTCAGTGTATTGATACCCAAAACGTTGGTGTCAGCGAGCCACTCAACGGCAGTAAAGTACACTTAGAATACTAGATTTAGTAGTAGAAGAAGAAGTTCATAAATTTTTTCTTAAAATGAGAGGAAATCCCTCAATTTATAGAAAACAAAGGGTAGTGTGAAAAAGTTCTTAATGTGCCTTACCGGAAAGGTCACAAACCTTTGGAAAAGTCACAATCTTTCGGAAAGGTCACCACCTTTCATAAAAGTCACAACTTTTCATAAAATCACAACTTTTCATAAAAGTCGCAACTTTTCATAAAAGTCACAACTCTTCATAAAAGTCGCAACTTTTCATCAAAGTCACAACTCTTCGTAAAAGTCGCAACTCTTCATTAAAGTCACAACTCTTCATAAAAGTCGCAACTCTTCATTTTCCATTAACACCTTTTAAAAACCCAACAATCCCCCGCATGAATGAGGAATGACTCCAAGACAAAGAAACGGACAAATATGTGTACTTTACAAGCAAGAATTAATTGCATCCGGATAAGTAGGTTTCCCCTTGGACTTTCTGTAGTGAACATATGTCGGATATACTCGGTCAATCGGTAGATGCGATATCTTTGAACCGTCGAGCTTTGGTGTATACCTAGACAACCATATGTCACACAATTAACCCTTTACCGTTTATGGTTCTTACTGTTGTGTTCGTTTCAGCCATGACCACCTCCTGGTTTCATGAGTGTATAGAAAGATGGGCTTTTGACAATCATCCTCTTTGAAGCGGCTTACACTTCACACTCACATAGGTGATTTCTAACCGTGTTATCGCGTAGATACACTATTTGGTCAAATCTGCCAAACTTAGCAAATCATTAAAAACATTAAGCTTTATTAACTCTATAACAAGCCTTAATGATGTATCCTTGTTCCTGAGCATTGTCTTCATCATGAGAATGGATTGAGTTGGTTGACAATGCCGAACCGTCAGTCATAACTTTGTTTTTGTCCTTGAATCTAGCTCTTGGGATCTCCAGTCTGCTAGATAGAGTTACCGCCATGATGACTTGTCCTAAGCCGTAAATCCATTCCCTTAGATGATCTTTCAACTTTCTCTCTAGTTAGGCCTTTTTGTAAGTGGATCCGACACATTATCCTTTGACTTTACATAGTCAATTCTGATAATTCCACTAGAGAGTAGTTTTCTAACGGTATCTTGTTTATGTCCTATATGACGAGACTTTCTGTTATACATCATTCTCCATGCCCTACCTATTGCATCTTGACTATCAAAGTGTATGCATACTGATTCCAAAGGTTTGGGCCAAAATGAATATCTATCAAGAAATTCCAGAGTCTTTCAACTTGTTCACCGGCCTTATCTAGAGCACCTAGCTCAGAGATCATTGTAGAACTAGTAATACATGTCTTTTTAGAAAATTTCCAAGAGATTGTTCCTCCACCAAGAGTAAATACATATCCACTCGTGAATTTTACTTTGTTTGATCTCGGTGATCCAATTTGCATCACTATATCCTTTCAATACTGTAAGATATTTATATAATGCAAGACATAGTTTTGAGTATGTTTTAAATACCCCAAAACTCTTTTCATTGTCATCCAATGAGTTTAATTGGGATTATTTGTGAACCGACACATGCTATATATGATCGCGCACGCTTCATGATATACATCATTTCCCAATAGTCTAGCACAATCTAATTGTGAGTCACTTTTGCTTTCACTTTTTTTGAAAGGCAAAGTTTACATTTATTGGAGTCTTGACAATATTAAAATCCAAATATTTGAACTAGTCAAGTACCTTTTTAATGTAATGACACCGTGACAATGCTAAACATCTTGGAGTTCTAAAGATTCTTATACCTAAGATCACATTAGCAACTCCACGATCTTTCATATCAAAGTTGCTTTCTAGCATATGTTTAGTAGCATTTATGTCATTAGTGTCTCTACTGATGATCAACATATCACCAATATATAAACAAATAATAACCTTGTGATTTTAATGTAAACACATTTATCACTTCCATCATTCTAACATCCATTTACCAACATAGTTTGGTCAAATTTCTTATGTCATTATTTGGGTGCTTGTTTTAGTCCATATAGTGACTTAACAAGTTCGCACACTTTCTTTTCTTTACCAGGAACCACAAAACCCTCGGGTTGTTCCATGTAAATTTCTTCCTCCAATTCTCCATTTAAGAAAGTTGTTTTCACATTCATTTGATGAATTTGGAGGTCATATACCACAACTAATAGTATTAGCATCCGAATGGACGTAATTCTAGTTACTGACAAGTATATATCGACACGCTCAAGACCTTGTTTTTTTGTCTAAAGCCTTTGACACAAAGTCTTGCTTTATATTTGTCAACAGTTCCATCGACTTTCATTTTCCTTTTGAATATTCACTTTGAACCCAAAGGTTTATTTTCTAGAAGAAGATCAATTAACTTCCAATATGGTTGTTCAAGATTTCATCAATCTCACTATTGACACCATCTTTCCAAAAGGATGAGTCTACAGAAGACACAAGAAATGTTACAAAATCATATTCGAAGGAAGTAAATGTCCTTTGACATTTGCTACGCCTCTGAATCTCTTTATTAAGTACATTCTCCTTTTTTCCTTTTCCAAGGTCTTTTAGACCCTTCACTAGACTACTCAATTAGTCTAATTTTACAATCCACAGTCATATGTCCTATTTTAATCCTTTTAGGAATAGGAACTTGGACTTTGGCTAGACACCCCCACACTTTGAAATATTTCAAGTTGGATTTCCTTCATTTCCATTTCTCATATGGAATAGATTGTGTCCTGGAAAAACAAATTTTTCCATTGCTAGTATTTAGAATACTAACAATAAAGACAATTTTTTTTTTTGTACAATGTGTTTCTATATAACAGTGAAGTTTATAGAAAGTCAAAAGTACAACATTGACTTATTATGTGAAGTTTTCATATTTTTCAAACCAATTGCATAGTCTGATTTATCCAGAGTAGTAAACAACAAAAGTTTTTGGCCTACAAAAAAATCAGACACAATCAAATTTCATATGGAGTACAAAACTACAAAAGTTTTTTTTTTCTCCAAACATAATTAAACATATTCTTTATCACATAGACATGCTTTTCTTTTCAAATAGTCTTCCAACTATAACATTTTGACATACTATTTTATCAAACAAAAATGTGCATCTCTCATTTTGCAAACTAAAGAATTTTAAAGGGAACACTATTTGCCAAGCAAAATTCATTCCACAACAAATGGTTTGCAGATCTTTTTCTAAAGATACACATGATAAAAAATCAAAATTGTTAACTCTTAGAAACTATTTTCCTCCTTAGATAAATAATAAGTAGGTTACCTGGTGTAATCTTTAATCAGAATAGCACCAATTTTTTCTGTACATTCTCACTTCGACCTTGCTAAACAAAGCNAGCAACTTTCACATATAGCAAACACAAAATTCATATTTGTATGCTATAGCAAAGTTTGCATAATTATGCTCCATAGCAAACATAAATATGTATATTTTGCTATACATATACAAAAGAAAGCAGTTGTATAATCTGTTTTGGTATACATATACAAAAAGATCAATTGTATAAAGTGAGAGAGGCGAGTGAGTGAGCGAGATCTGGGAGAGTGATGAGTGAGATCTGGGAGAGGGGAGAGAGGGGAACGAAAATATATGTATATATACAATTTTCACGCATTTTATACATTTGCATTTTTGTATAAAGTAAGAGAGGCGAGTGAGAGAGCGAGATCTGGGAGAGGGGAGAGAGGGGAACGAAAATATATTTATATATACAATTTTCTCTCGCTTTATACAAACACAAACGCATTTTATACAATTTGCGTTTTTTGTATAAAGTGAGAGAGACGAGTGATAGAGCGAGATCTGAGAGAGTGGCGAGCGAGATCTGGGAACGAAAATATATGTATATATACAATTTTCTCTCGCTTTATACAAACACAAACGCACTTTATACACTTGTGTTTGTATAAAAACGAGAGAGGCGAGGGAGAGAACGAGAGCGGCGAGCGAGATTCACCGGGAGAGAGGTGAAATAACAACATTTTGCTATGAGGTACAATTAAATCAAACTATATTTATAGCATTTAATTTGAATTAATAATTTGCTATTATATACAATTTTCCCTAGTTTTATTCACATGTTATTAATATTCAATAAACTTCTATACATAAATTATGTATTTTAAAAACATAGTTTTATCTTCGATTAATCAATATTTACATCCCTAACAAACTTTGCATTAGCAATACGAGGACTTTTTTTTAAATATTATGTTGAAATTAATTATCTTTTACCATCAATCAAACGACCCCTTAGCTAAAGTACCGTAGAATTGGAATTATTGGTGAGATTGCTCCCATCAAGAACTACGTGACAAACCCATTCTGTCGTTAACTGATAGGAATAATTCTTAGTTGTCACATACAAAGGCGGAACTAGGTGGGGTTCATGGGTTCAAACGAATCCAGTAACTTTTTCGTAGACTTTTACTAAAAAAATAATTAAATATATATGTATATTAATTTGTGAACCCCTAAAATAATTAATTGATAGTTATTAAAGAAATTTAGAAACTCCTAACTCTTGATCATGGCTTCGCCTATGGTCACATAGTTCTTGAATTTTTTCATGTTTGTTCAAAAATAACTATAAGAAGGCTACAATATACCATATTGGCGGATCGATGAATAGAATTTGTTCATCTTTAATCGAAGATTTTAAGTTTGAGTTTCGAATATGAAAAAAAATTCATTAGGAAATACTTTGTCCTTAAATGGACCTTATATGGTGCGTATTTGAATTAGTCTCAGAACATCAACATAAATATCGAATATTGGATGGAAAAAAGAGAACTATAATACTATATATTATACCAATCTTTTCTTCATTTATGGTCATTATTTACTCAAGAAGAAGTAAAGAAAGATACCAGGAAAGTAACAAGTGCCATACAATAGTCCAATTCTATGATATATTTCTTCTTACTAGCATCTAACTTACGAAGAAATATAATAATATGCGTACTTTAATTATGTTCAGTTTATTCCTATGTGTAAATTAAATTCAATCTCTTAAAAGAAATCGATACTTGTATTTTTTATTTATAGACCGGCAAAGGTTTTTTTTTGCTTGGACTTCTTAGTAAATAAAAATATAAATTCTTGTTCTCATCAGGTGTCTAACATCAAATCATTAAAACGTATCATGGTTTGATTTAATAAAGTAAAAATATATATTACTGTAGTTAATTATAATTAATTGATCATAGTTGTGTATGTTCAAATACATGTCAATTGTCATGCATTCATTAATTTGTCATAAACATCTAATAGAATCAAGTTGTTATAAAAAATTAGAGAACTTTATTTTTTCAATTAAAATCTATGATCGAGAGATAGTTGATCATAACTTATTTGTGATCGAGAGATAGTTGGTTCATATATGAATAAGAGATATATGAATTCTTGAGAGTAGCCACGTTAGTGGTTCCCCCTGTAGGGATGGCAATGGGGCGTTGCGGGGTGGGGGTGGGATCCACACCGTCGCACCCTGCATAACCATTTTTTTTCATTTTCAACCCACCCCGCATAACTTTTTAAATAATTTCTTTTTCTAATTAAGTTTGATACTAAAAATAAAATTCATAACAATAGATTCTTTTTTTCACGAAGTTGTATATATTAATTTAATAGGATAGTGACTTAAAAATTTAAGTTTTAGGGGTCGATTGGAAAACATGTAAGAAATTGTATTATTTTTTATTGAACCATTTTCATATACTATCTCGAATATTTTAGTAGATTTATAGAAATTGTCTTAATAAATAATGCTCTATCACTCTTATAACATGTAAAAAGTTAAAATTAAATTTGAACCCACATAAAATCACACATACCCGCAACCCGCTCCGCCCCGCATTAATTTAAAAAAATCCACTTCAACCCACCCCGCCCCACATAACCTTAAACCCACCCCTCCCCGGCTCCCCCGCATCCGCCCTGCCCCATTGCCATCCCTATTCCCCCGGACTGCCCGATAAATTTATCAAACAAATTAAAGAAGTTGCAATTATAATAACAACAACCCAAACTTGACCTCCTAATTATCGGGTGGGAATTAAAAAAAATCAAACTTGGCATTCTAATTTTTATATATCCACGTAGGTTGTGATGCAGTGCTGAAACTGTTTCACTAATTAGAGGTCTCAAGTTCAAGTCTTGGATATGAAAAAAATCTTGTTGGGAGTGTCATCCTCAAAATAAGTCCCTCAATGCACATCTCGAATTAATTGGAGCTCAAATTCAGTGACAAAACAAAAAAAACCCAAACTTGGCCTCCTAATTTTTAATTATTTTTTGCAGGAAAAAAGGTAAATATGTAGAGATGATGTTTAGTTTGAACAAAACCATACAATAATTGTATTCTAGTAATAATTTATATGTCCCTCACTAGTAAATTCATGGAATCAACTTTTTAAAAAAGGAGAGGTTGCTATTGGCATTGCAAAGTCAATGGAAGCATATGGTTTCAATTGATAACTAAGGTAGGCCTATTTAAATGTCATAATGAATAGTAACAAGAAAAGAAGTGATCGAGAGTAAAAAAAAATTGAATGAAGAAGACAACACCAAATGACAAATTCACCAAATATACTCATTATGGTGTATGCCAATTTTATAGAACAACTTTTGCTATGGTGGGATAAAAGGAGCATAGGGCATCTATGATTGAACTAAAGTTTCATCACGCATGCTTCATAAAATTATGTTGTTGTTTAATTTTAATTGGTTGGTGAGTCGAACGTCACATGTGAGTGATACATAACTCGATTAGTTTTATAGTCTTTTACATATTTATTTTACCGCTTTAAGCTTTCAACTTTTTTTCTCATGCTGACATAAATTTATAATTTTAGGATTGAAGGTAGAAGATACTTACCATCCAAATTAATTAGGAGTAACATTTTTATACGAGATTTGAAAATACCATACAAATGATTGGTCTAACATGAAATATTATTTTCGTTTATTCAAAATTGTAAATAGACAAAGGAAACGTACCATTTCCTCTCGATATTTTAGGGACCAAAATGGAAATTACTCATATAAATAGCCAAATGTTTAACTTGCACTAATATTTTGATATTTGAGAGAAAATATATTTTTATTTACCAAATTATTATTAACACGCTCGGAGTCCATGTAGCCCTGTCAAAAATGAAAAATCCAATAAAATTTAAAAAAATTCATTAGAGTATTATTTTTTTGCCTGTCCTGTGTCTCTAATTGGTGAAATCCTCATATGAAGCCTAATTTTTTCAACGACCAAACATTTAAATTATTTAGATAATGAATGATAATAAGATTCGACAAAGTCAATACTTCTTAGCCCTTACCTGCTCTGATGTTATATATTGAATTGTATGATCAATCTATCTAAAAAGTTAAACTATATATTCAAAATAAGATATATAATTTATGTACTTAATTATTCTTGAACATTATACTGTCACACATTTTCCCCAAGAATAATTGAGACTATTTTGTCTCTTGTTAGCATATAAAATGTCTTTTAAAATGAAGTGGTGCCCCAAGTGGACCTCACATTTTCCCAATCAAACAATGTAGCACGTCGGAAGACTTTTTGATTTATGTCCTTTTTTTTAAATTTATTTAGAAGTCATGAGTTTAAAGAAATTATAGTATCAGAGTTCATTAAGTTAGCAGGCTGACCTTGCTAAATTTAAATATAATATATACAAAAAGAAATTATTATTTTTTAAATCTCAAAATTATGTGGAGTAAAATGTTTTCCATTTATCTGAAAAAGAAGGTCCCCATCCAGTTTCCAGAACGGGTTTGAGACAAATCAGTATGAAAAAGGTGGGTAATTTTAGGGTGTGTTTGGTAAAAAAAAAATAATTTTTTTTTTTGTTTTCTACAAAAAAAAATTGAAAAGTATTTTTTTCGGAAAAATAAATCACTTAAAAATGAGGAAATATAAGTGATATTCTATGTTACATNAGTATCAGAGTTCATTAAGTTAGCAGGCTGACCTTGCTAAATTTAAATATAATATATACAAAAAGAAATTATTATTTTTATGATTTCCCACCCCCCAATCCCTACCCCTTTGACCATCCCACCTAGGGGCGGAGGCAGCATATATAATGAGGAGGTTCATCCGAACCCCTTCGGCGAAAAATATTACTATTTATACATGGTTAAAATTATTTTTTAAGTATGTATAATAGATGTCGAACCCACTTCCACTAGTTCGTGTGTTTACTTCTCAGATTTTGAACCCCCTTATTAAAAATTTCTGGCTCCGCCACTGATCCCACCCCGTCATCCCCGAGGCCCCCCCTCCTTCGTATAGTATTTTGCTATATTATATATATAAATCCTCTTGAGATAATAGTGTTTCTTTTTTTTGCTTACTTACCAAACGTTAGAAATTAAAATAAATTAGAAACCAACTTATTTTTTAAAAATATATTTTCTAGAAAAAATATTTTCCTTCATGCCAAATGTGGCATGTACCCTTAGATCGTGATGTGTAATGCTTTATTATTAGAGGATTAAAAAAAGTAGCTTCAAATTATAGTTTTCTCCTTTTCATTTAATATATTTATTAAGATCAATATATTTATCACGTACCCTTTCTATGTTCATGTATATTGATTCTTCTATTCATCGTAATCATTCAACAATTTATTAAGTAGAAATCATACACTATATATTATATATAAAATAATAGAACAATATATATATATTTCTAGTTAATACAAATACAAAAATTGCTCCTAATTGATTTCTTTGTTGCACTTTACAAATTACAAACAGGTCAACTCTCCTTTTTTAAATTTGTCAATCATTATTAGAATATCGTTTTCACCGTTACTACTTGCCACCGAAATTCTTATCTTACGAGCATGACACTTGATGCCACTTAGACTTTTATTTTTCTCCAACATATCAACTGTTTATTATCGATTTCAATATTTTTATTCAAATATGTAATTATTTACATATATAATCAGTTTCATCACTGTCTGCCACCCTAGCTAAATTAAAGTCTATTCTACGAGTTTGTGTATAAATAGCTGTACGTGGTCCTCCTTCATTTTAAAAGAAAAATAAACCATAGTCATTCTTCATTAATTTGATCAGAAATTAAAATGGCGAAAATTGCTGTTGGAAGTAGCCGTGAGGCTATTCAACCTGATTGCATCCAAGCCCTCATTGTTGAGTTTATTTGCACTTTTCTCTTTGTTTTTGCTGGTGTTGGATCTGCCATGGCTGCAAGTAAGTTGTATCCATCAATTATGCCTCTTTCTTTCTCTTCTTATGGTTCGGTCCTTCTCTGGATCCCACGCATAGCGGGCACTACTGCCCTTCATTCGTTTTTAGTTGTCTTGATAATGTTTTACACAATTATTAGGAAGAAATTAATAAAAAGTGTTGTTTGATCAATATATACCTTATTAATTTTTTATTTATATATGTGCCTCTTCATGGCACAAAATAATTAATGTTAAGGCAAAGTTGGAAAAAGATAATTAGTTATCTCTTGATTGTTTAAATTGACAATTAGAACAAATATTTTTAGTATATATGACAACTAATTATTAATCCTTTATTTCGATTTGTTTGACCTATTTCCTTTTTTAGTGTGTTTAAAAGGAATGACGACTTTTTCCAAACCTTTTATTTTTCTACCGCATGTTTGAGACCACAAGATTAATTAAAGTGCGTCTATTTAAAAAAGTTCGACTTTTTCCAAACCTTTCAATTACTTTCCACAAAATTGTGTTTAACACCACAAAATTAAAGTGTGTTTTACTACATTTGACATATCAGATTCAAGAATCTTCTTTACTTTCTAAAACTTTGTATCAAGTCAAAATTGATTAAATAAATTGAAATTGAGAGGGTATAACTTGTGTATATTTGGCTAAAAAAGGGGTATAATTACTTCATAGATGGTCATCATATGGTTTGGTAATTGTAGTATTGTTGAATGAAAACAGATAAGCTAAATGGAGATCCACTTGTGAGTTTATTTTTTGTGGCAATGGCACATGCATTGGTGGTGGCTGTGACTATCTCTGCTGGTTTCCGTATTTCTGGTGGTCATCTCAACCCTGCTGTCACACTTGGCCTTTGTATGGGTGGTCATATCACTGTCTTTAGATCAATCCTCTACTGGATTGACCAGTTACTTGCTTCTGTTGCTGCTTGTGCTTTGCTCAATTACCTCACCGATGGAATGGTAAGTACTCATTCCTTTTAATTTGAGAGGTAATTAAACGTTTGATTCGACATGAAATTTAAGATGATACTTGAATTGATATATCTATTGAAGATGGATGATTTGATTGAGTTTTTGTTGTATCACTATCCAAAAAATGATTTTTAACGGCAATTAATTAATAATAGAATTAATTGTTGCTAAATATATATATATTTTTTAGAAGCAATTACTAGTGCTAATTACATTTTAACATTTTTTTGTAAAAATCGCTAAAGTCTATAGCGACATTGGATATAATAACAACTAACTAATGCTGGTAAAAATTTTAAGACTCTTTGTTAATGTGTATATTTATTGTTGCTGAAAGTTATTTTTGTTGTAGTGTATATTGATTTTCTCATTTTATTTTTTTTGTAGATAACACCAGTTCACACCCTAGCAAATGGAATGAGCTATGGACAGGGGTTAATTATGGAGGTGATTTTGACCTTTTCTTTGTTGTTCACTGTGTATACTACACTTGTGGACCCCAAGAAGGGAATTCTTGAAGGAATGGGTCCACTTCTAACTGGGCTTGTTGTTGGGGCCAATATCATGGCTGGAGGGCCTTTTTCAGGAGCTTCAATGAACCCAGCAAGGTCATTTGGGCCAGCTTTTGTAAGTGGAATCTGGACTGACCACTGGGTTTACTGGATTGGGCCTTTGATTGGTGGTGGGCTTGCTGGTTTTATTTGTGAAAACTTTTTCATTGTTAGGTCTCATGTTCCTCTTCCAAGTGAAGAGACTTTCTAGGTTTTGTAACAAAAGGTAGATGCCTATTATTGTAGTCTTGGAGTGGCTTTGGAAGTCTACTAGTCTGCCTTGCTAGCTATGCATGTATTTTCTATGTTTCCTTTTTGTAAGTTTATGCTTAATAACTTTCTATGAAATTGTGCACAAACTTTGTACAAGAAAAAAAACTAGACCCGCCACGATATTTTTGTTAAATTAGGTCTAGAGCCTACTCACACCCCAAAAACTAGCTCAAAGGGTAGATGATTGCTTAAGCCATATAAAGAGTCCTCCTATCTCATTAACCACCAAAGTGAGACTTCTGTCATTCTTTAACACCCCACCTCACTCTCAATGCTTAGCATCTGGTGCATGAACAATTTTGATTTTGGGCCCCCCAGCATTGCGTGAGATAAAATGTAAAGATATGACACATGGGTCTAACTCAACCCCAAAAGCTAGTTCAAAGGGAGGAGGATTGCTCAAGTATTATAAGGAGTTCATCCATCTCATTAACCACCAATGTGAGACTTTTGTGCTCTAGTTCCATGTTAAATTAGGTCTTAGACCTAACTCACACCCCAAAAGCTAGCTCATGAGGGGAGGATGGTCAAGTCCATATAAGAAGACCATCAGTCCATTCCCCAACGTAACCAATGTGGGACTTTTACTCACTCTAACAATTTTCCTATGTTTTTATATTTCACTGCGAAACTAAAGTACTAAACTAAGATGTAAAATATAGTGCTACATTTTGTTATGGTGAAGTGAGAGAAACAAAAGGACATGTAACATCAGTGGCGGATCTATGCAGAGGTTTGGGGGTGCCACGCCACCCTCGAACTTCGACGGAAACTCTATATATACATAGGTATATATATATATATATATAATATTTATATAAATATAAAGCGTGCTACCCACAGAACAAAATTGTCTTGTGGTGCTATAGTAGGAGGGTAACTTTAGAAGGCTGATGTTGCGGGTTCGAATCCCATTTGTACCTATTTTTTTGAGAAATTTGATGCAGACGTTTTTTAAGAAAAAAAAAAAGGCTCCAAGCACATTTTTTTAAGGAAAAACAGTTGGCACAATTTTTATTTTTTTATAATTGTTATTGACTTAAATTAAATTAATTACATTATTACTCCTTTGACTTTTCTTTTATTTGATTAAATACTCAATAAAAGTGTAATATCTTATTATTTACATTTTATTGATTGATTTATGATATATATCGAAAAGACAAATAATTTAATCAAATATAAAATTAATTTAATCGATAAGTCTATTTGGCACCCACGGACTCTAAATCCTGGATCTACCACTGTGTAACATATCCTATTAAATATGCCACATCCATCTTTGGCCTTGAGCTTATGAACGATCTAAATTTACCCTTCTTGTCATTGTTGTTAGTCACATAATAAAAAAATGAAGCTACTTTAATAATGATGAGGGGAAAATGAGATTTTTTTTAATGGAATGTAAATTTATTATAAATCATATAGTATATATATATAGGAGCAAATTTGAACCTTTCTTCATTGTTTTATTATCTATATTTAGTGACCATTTATGAATTTTAGTTAGAAAAATGATGGGGGACTATGAGGGAGACAATATTTGGGCTAGGAGGTTTAAGGGTTGATATAGTGCAATTACATGTGGTATATGGATCATTGTTGACTAACTTCCATGGCGTCAGTCAAACCTCATATAGTTTATAAAATTCATGTACTAAAGGGGTTAATACCTCAGATGGTCACTCAACTATCCAGTCTTTCCTCAGAAAGTCACTCGCATGGTGACTTTTTAGTGAAAATTAAAAGTTGAGTGACTTTCTGAGGCAAAAATGGATAGTTGAGTGACCATCTGAGGTATTTACCCTGTACTAAAGTTAGTAATTGTTTATTGTACTCTCGTTTAGTGGTAGAATAGTATCCTAATACGATAAAAGATCTCGATTTGATTCTTAATTAATAATGTAATTTAAAAAAAATGGTCGAATTAATCAATCATTTTTGGTTTTTTCTTCATAAATATAAAACTCAGCTAATGACCCATAAATCATAATTTAGTGGGAATCCTAGTTGACAACACTTCGGTGAAGGGATTAGTTTCACATGACTTGCCGCATTATTAAAAATAAGGACGGTTAGTTTCACATGACTTGCCGCATTATTAAAAATAAGGATTGTTAACTCTTGAGGGTATTTGTGGTCTCTTGGGATAATAACGGAGGTATTTTTATCCCAAAATGTAACGAAAGGTATATGTGGTCTATTTCACATAGTTCAGGAGCAATTTTGACTCCTTTTGTATAATTATTGTTGTATCTACGTGGAAAGAAAGCAAGTGGAAATCGATCCCAAATAAAGCATATGCAACTCCACCAACATGAGTTGTCGTGTGGTGATGAGATTGTTTCATTCTTAATCAGAGATTTCGAGTTTGAGCTCTGAGTATGAAATTCTTTTTGTTGGAATTGTTGGAAGCTCAACTCCCGAATGAATGATGTAGTGCGTGATTTAAATTAAGTCAGAGTTTTTATGCAGGCTACAGATACTGAATCAAAAAACAAAAAAAAAAGCATTTGAAACTCCAATAAATAACGATTGATATTCTACCGTACTCCTTTTGTTCTTAATTATTTGTCCACTTTTCCTTTTTTAGTTGTTCCTTTTTACTTGTCCATTTTCACAAATCAAGAAATGATAATTTTTTTTACCTATTATACCCTCAATTAATTATTTTGAAAAAGATAAAACTTTTTTTAAATTTTAAATTAATCTACTTCATAATTAATAGGGGTAAAATGATAAATTCACTATTTCAATCATTATTTTCTTAAAAGGTATGATAATTCAAAAATGAAAAAGTAATTAGGAAACGAGGGAGTAGTTGTTACGAAGTCCTGATGGCTTAACGTTATTTCAAGTTTTCAACAGGACAAATGTCCGGACAAAATCATAAAGATCCACTTTAAATTACTACAGTAAATATTTCTGATCGACATTAAATGCAAAACTATATATATATGTATATATATATATGTAAATTTAAAATTCAAAACTATAATTTTACATGTTTATTTGAGGTAAAACATTAGCTTAGATAAAGTCACTATCGCACTAGGAAATACACTCTCCGTTCACTTTTATTTGTCATTAATTTATTTTTATTTGTTATTTTTGACATATCAAGAAAAAGACAATTATTTTTCTCATATTTTACCTTAGCATAAATATTTATTCTCCAAATTATTTTTCAAGATCTAAACTAAACATCATTTAATAGAGATAATTTGATAAATTAAAATACATATATCAATAATTGTTTTCTTAATGAGTGTATCAAATCGAATAGTAACAAATAAAAATGAATGGAGGAAGTAACTTGTAACTATCTCTAATTTGACATAAGTTTATCTTGAGATCAAATTCAAATCACACGTAACACTATTCAAGTGCGGTTCAAGATAACTTTTTTCTAAATAATAGAGTAGTTATCCATAGAATTTTGTCCTATAAACAAATACTTGCATGAGAGATGACAAAATCTCATTTTTCTCACTTGTGTACATAGTTTCACGATTAAGTGCTAAGAATTTTAGCCCTTATTATTTCTTGTTCTAATTCTTACATTTCAACCTTTTGATATCTTATTTCTTACTGAAGTTTGATATTCAATTCATTTGCTCGTATCTCTTGACATAGTCCAAAAAGAAAGGAGATTGAATCGAATTCATTTATCCTAAATTATTATTTTCCTAAATATAACTTTTTTTCATCCTTATAAAAAAAACAAAAAGAAAAAACTTTTTTCATCCTTATAATTTTCCTGGCAAAAAAATATTCAATTAATTTTTAAAAATAATATATAAAATTTAAATTAAACTTATTGAGTTCAGCGAAGTTCATGCCATTACATTTCACCTGACAGTGTAATGTCATTGAATTCACCACCAAAATCATGCAAAAAAATTAAAATTAAATGATTGCAAATCTTTATAAGTTTATCTACTCCACCAAACCACATTCAATGTTCTAATCTAAAAGCAATTGAACATATGAGCTAGGAGTGTTCACAGTTTAGATAAAAAATGATTTAAATTGAAAAATCAAATTAAATTGATTATATAAATTAATTTTATTCAAATTTAGTTTGGTTTGATTTTGAACTTTGTTCAAATGTTTGCTAACTAATTTTGTCTTTTTATTTCCGCACTTTATCTTTTGATTTTATTTTTATATATGACTAATAATCGAATCAAATTAAACCAAGATCAATAATAATTATATTTGATTTAATTAAAATAATTTATATTTAAATTTGATCAATAATTTATTCAAATTAAACCGTGAACACGCAGTACACGCTGATGAGTATTTTGGACAATAAGGGCAGCTCAGAGTGTAATGCCGTGACACTGTAGCCAACAGTAAAATTTGAATCATATTTAATTATTTTGCCTAATATTGAATGAAAGAAGGTGCAATCATTTTTTTTTCGGTTATAATATTTAATTACTTAGTGTACCAATTGTACACAAAGTTGCTTTGCAATTATTAACATCGCTTTTAATACACTTGTATTTTCTTTTTCCATAAATGTAAACGCACGTGGGTAAATAATTTATATTTCATTTTTTTAATTCTAACATTCTCATATTTTGATGCAAAAACTATTTAATTAGATAAACATTCCTATCATATTTACATATTTTTTCTTTAGTTTGAAATGATTATATATTGTCTCACTACTTAATAATTTAATACCAGATTTCAAGTCAAATACACTTAGATACACATATTTTTGCTATCATATACACTAAAATAGGGAGATCGAGAGGCAAACGAGAAAAGGAAAGAGAGCAGAATAGGAGGAAGGCGAGCGAGATTCCTAGATACATGTGAATCACACTAGATACATATATTTGGGATACCAGATACAGAGAGAGGCAATCGATAGAGGAGAATGTTGAGCGATAGAGGAGAGAGACAAGCGAGAGAGTTAAATACATGTGAATCCACTTAGATACAATATATCTAGCACAAATTACACCTAATTTTGATCTTATATATTTGAGATACATGTATCTGAAATTCAAAATCTAGTAAGATTCGTAATATTATAAACTAGCACATGCATGTATTTAAGTAATTAACTCCTAAACTAGTGAGAATTCTCTAAGTTAAAAGTTACACTTTTTTTTATATGTATGACGAGTAGTACAAGTTCTTTTAGAGATTATTATAAGATTAAAGTGACATTTTGGGCATAATAAACATATTTAACTAATTAGTTATGAAAAATATTTCTTATAACACACAATTAAATGCCATATATAAAATTAGACAGAGGAAGAGTATGAAATTGTCCCGCTATAAGCTAGCAGCAAAGATTTTTTTGGACATCATTACATAGATTTTGAATTTTAAATACGAAAAATAATACTACACTCGTATAAATACTTCAAGTATACTAAACCTTATAATGAAATCTTTTGGGACATCATTTCATACATCTCATGAATACAAAATAATATACACATCAATCTACTTCAAGTATACTCATGTATAACGAAACCCCTTAATGAAAATGATGACTTCCTTGTAGCTTTTTCTCGACCCACGAAGGAGATAAAACAGGATTTAACTCATATTCCGTAGTCATCTTCATTCTATTAATTTCACTTAGCTGCCCAATATTTTCCTCTGATGATGAAATAATATTAACCACTTTCTCCTCATGATCAGGCAAAACCTTAATTCTCCAAACCTTAAAAGTTTGGTCCAAACTAGCACTATAAACCAAAAATCCCATTACAACTTTGTCAATCTCCAATGTTGCAGCCAAACACTTAACTGGCCCTCTATGAGCATCTAACACAGCTAAACATTCATGAAAACAACTCCCTTCTTCTCTCCTCCAAACCCTAATCGTCGTATCCTCAGAGCCACTGAATATTAATTTCTCAATTGCTACCAAACATAGTACTGAAAACCTATGTCCTTGCAAGAACCCTCCGTGGTTAAACCTCCCCGAACTCTTCTCCTTTTCCCAAAAGTTTATGAATCCATCTGAGGATCCGGAGTAGAGAAAACAAGTTGCATTTGATGTGTTGCTACTTAGGGCTAACGCGTTGATAGGTGATGGTTGGAATTTTAGTGTCATTGTTAGAGTATGAGAGTTTTGTCCATATACTCTCCTCCAAATTTTGATTGAACCATCAGATGAACATGTGAATACACAACCATCTTCTTGATTTACAACAATTGAGTTCACATTATCTTCATGAGCTAAAAATGAATCAACACATCGATTATCGGAGATTCTCCATGCTTTAACAGTTTTATCCCATGATCCAGTGTACAATAGCCCTTCTGCATGGTAATAAGCCATGCAAGAAATACAATCCTTGTGTTGATTATTATTATTATTATTTCTACTTGACCTAGAAAATTTGAGAAATGAATAATAAGTAGACTTAGGTAAAGTTGTGATTTTCTTGCCTCGAAAATTATCGGTTACTGTCACATTCCATATCCTGACTTTATGATCTTTATGTGAAGTAAATAACATGTTACCATACACTAAAATGGACCTAACATCACCACAACTTGCTTTAAGGTATCCTCTCTCTATACAATCCGGTTGTCTCCATGCACGAATCCGGCTACTCTCTGAGCCAGTGAAGACAATGCCTTTTGCAACCGCGATGGAATAGATGGTCCCTTCATGGCGATGGAGAGACGCAATGCAATGGTAGAGGAGAGAAGGTGAGGGTGTTTGTAAAGGGGAAAGTGTCCATGGAGAATCAGGGCTAGGAGGTGGCATTAAGGAATACATAGTGGCTGCACTAGCATTTGAAGATCTTGAAGGACTATAGAGATGATGATCAACTTCATGATTTTCGGATAATTTTAGATGAGAATTTAAGGAGAGACGAGGAGGAGATTGGATTGATCTTCTTTCTTTATCAAAGTAGCTATGGAGGCTTCTCTTGCCATAGTACTCCATGGTAGTGCAACAAAAGGATTGAACTTGTTAGTGTTTATATAAAGGGGGGAGTTGTACTTTAATTATTTTTTTGGGGGGGAGTGGGTGAGGGTGGGACAGGGAGGGGGAGGGGGATCAGGGCAACTCAAGCACATCAATGGCCTAAGTCAAAATGAATCAAGACTTTTACTAATTTCTTCTAGTTTTTTAAGATGCAGAGTTGTTAATATATTTGAAATTAGTTTTGAGGTGCAAATTTTATTATTATTTTTAAATAAAAACATTTACTTTTCTATAAATAGTACTCCATGTGTCAATCGTTTGTTGGATATATTTTACTTGACATACAAAAAATTAAGAAGATTTTCGAATCATATAGTCTTAAACTAAAGATATGTATAGTACACCAAGATGTCATTTAATCTTGTTGTTTTAAAATGTCACGTAGAAAATTAAAATTTAAAAACTTTTTCCGTCGACAGCTGAATGTTTCGAACTGGTTCGATTCATGATTGCATCTGCAAATTTTATCCCGTGGGCTATACATTTTTCATTCTTCACTCGGTCCTTAGTAGCCTTTCCAAAGTCAACCTAACCACTTACCTTTGGAAAGACGCTAAATATGCCTTCACCCTTACACTTTTATATATAATAGAAGAAAATTATTGACAAAATACATCCTTTTTCGAAACAAACTAAAAAAATGTAAAACAAATAAATTGAAACGACGCAGTACAATTTTTTAATTTTAAAAAATGTATAATAATTTTATTATAACTAAAAAATGGGTCCTCTAATTTGGGGTCCACCTTATGCATAGAGGCGGCTTTGAGGGGATTACAAAGAGAATCAAATTCCCACCAAAAAAATAAAGTGGTGAAAGTTCAATTAGTCAATCAACTAATAGGGTTACTAAGATTCTGCGGTTATACTTTAATTTAATATTGTGTTCGGTTGAGTATTGAATATAGGAATTAAGACATATGCCTGCCTACAATTGTGGTTAGTTGGGGATGTAGAAGTAGGCACCATTAAGGGAATACTAAATTATTCACCTAAAAATGTACATAGGAGACAGTAAATTAAATATCTATGGAGAAGATGCATAGATCATATTATATTATATTATATATCTAATGTTGATGATAAATACTAATTCAAGCTTGCAACAGAGTATCATTAGGAACACTTCTTTTTCTCCTATTTTGGTGAATGTAACTTTTACCAGAGGTGTTGTGCTGAAATTGGCAATCTCCTCACCATCGTCATTTTCACTTATTAATTTTTTGTTGTCAAGATAATTTCGGCATACCTCCACTATTTTATTGGATATCTGTTAAAAGTTATTTTAATCATGATAGTAATTTTAAGCATAATAAAGTGTTTAGATTAGAATGAATTTAAAATTTAAACTTTTATTACGTTATTTTTGTTGTTGAGATATTTTAGTTATTTTGAATTGCAGATTTTCTGCTAATATATGCTCAATTTGGTTATTCAAAACTCTCTTATACTTGATAAAAATATTAAGAGACAATTTCAATCCTTTTTTATTGACCATCTTTTTTTAAACCAACAATATTTACTACGGCGCGACAACACATGTTCCAAATAACTATTACTAGTATATTCAGTGACCAACCTAACATTTTTATCTAAAGGATTTCAAAGTATAAAATAAACACAAGAATCAACCTCTATTATATATATATATATATATATATATATATATATATATAT
>NC_064291.1:40634433-40739002 GCF_019186545.1 Solanum stenotomum | reverse complement strand
TTTTTTTTTTCAATTGAGGAAATCCATATGAACACTTAACACTCCTAACTCCGCTTATGTGTACATCAAGATTCAAACAAATGAAAAAAATTACCTAAAATATTTTTTCCGTCTTAGCTGAAATTTGAATTATCTCTCGTGATTTTTAGGTACCTATTTTCATAGTCTAATGTCAATTGCCCAACGGGTTCTTGCTGGCTTTAACTAGACAATGTATACTATAAAGAAATTGGTTGTTATACTGAACCATTGGTAATAAATTAAATGTAGTCGATCGCATTTATTGAAGTTATTATATACCCACCAAATACTACTCCATTAGTGAACTTCAATTTCCATAAATTAACCTGTTCATGTGCACGTGAAATGAAGTTGTAGCACAAACGTAACTTCATGAAGGTCCTAGAATTAAATGTATAGCTAACTAGAGTATGCTTCTTATTAATAATTTTAAACCATATTATAGTGGGAATTAAAAAGATTTAATTAGAAAAAAAGAGCTAGCTAGGTCCTTGTAGTACTATTGTACAGATATAGTTCAAGACAATGACCACGTCTGAGATTTTATCATCAAAATTCAAATAGGAGTTTCTATATGTTATCATACATAATTATTTACTGTGAGGACTTTGGATAGAGAAATTTCAATATTCTTTTTTTTAGATTACTCTTTAATTGCTATCTCAGTTTGTTCTAGCTATATTAGATAGATAGTCCATTATGTTGTTGCTTGTATATACACAAGAATAAGTTGTTGAAAATGATTGAATTACATTAAAGGTGCTATACAGTTGTCATTGACAATTATTGATGACACTGACAATCAAGATACATATTTCGGTTCATGAGATAAGGTAAGATATTTCAAATATAAGTCTGAGATCAAATTTATATTTTGTTTAGTTAAAGATATAACTAATCACATAATAAGTTTATATCTCAAACTTATTGTAATTTTATCTCACTTAGAAACTGGAATAAATTAATTCAAAAATTATAATCCAGACCAAACAATGTCCTTAGGAGGCTAATCAGAATGTACATAGCTAACGTTTGTAAAATTAATTTAAAAAAGAAGTGTAGGTAGCTCTCCACAACTTCTAAATAAACTCAATCTCGAACGATCAAAATCAGCAGGGTCCACTAGTGCCAAGATCTACATAAAAAAGATGCACCAAGAGTAGTGCAAGTATGAGTACTAAGTACTTGAGATTGGTTGCATTAGACACCTCTCTAGGTCGGGTTAAGAGAAGAACTTGTGTAAAAATGGAGATACACCTTTTTTGAGATACTTATGCTCTTTAGTTTTACTCCAGGGCAGAGCAATCCTAGCTCGCGATGTGTCAAGCGACATCCCTTCATCGAAAAATTTGTATAGATAGGTGAAATTTTAATTTTATAGTATGTAGGTTTGACACCTCTTGACCCAAGGTTAAGCTTTAATAGATTGGTTAAGGGGTTGCAATAGTAACACTAACATTGATTAGCTCGGGTACTGTGCAGGTATACTAACAATTTATGTGTGGGTTCCATGAGAGGATTGGATATATGTATTTGTGGTTTCATGAGAGGACCGAGTATGTGTAATTGTGATCATGTGGGACATGTTTTATGCATTGATTGTTCATTGGGACTGGTTATAAGTATTGGATTGTATCACAGTCCTGTAGTTACTTGATTACATTTGTGTGTAGTGGTGCATTTCAATTCAAGGTAAGGATTGGGAGTCCGGACTATGTTGTGCCACTAGACCAAAAATGATCTTTAGCGATAATTAATTAACGGCAATAACTTAATTGTCGTTAAATATGTATTTTTACTGACAATTAACACTCTCAGTAAATGTCCCAAAGTCTATAGCGACATTAGATCTAATAGCAGTTAACTAATATCGATAAAATTTTTAATACTCTTCGTTAATATGTGTATTTATTGCTACTAAAATATAGTTTTATCGTTGTGTACTTGTGATGTTAATGGTATGTTATATGATTTGCCAAGTTGGGGGTAACTAAGTCAGATTGATAAGGGGGTCTGGTGAATTGTTTAAAGGCTGAGACTTGTTATGGTGGTTAAATGTTTAGAACATATCTGATAAGGGTGATTTGAGTCAAGATAGTTTACTAAAAGTCTTGCATGTGATATACTTGAATAAGTCAAGGGTCGGGGTGGTTGTGTGAGAACTTGAGGGAGAGTAGTAGGTTGGTTAATAGAGTTGGTAGCGGTCTTGTGTTAGAGAAATCTCTATGTGATAAAAGTGTTAGGTTATGATATGAAATGAGAGTGACATAAACGGTAAGCTTGGGAACTCTTCTTAGTAGGTGGAGTTGGCAGCGAAAGTAGGTGGCGTGACTTGAGCTAGAATGTATGAGTTTCAAGAAGTGTGATTAAGTTAAGCATGGTGAATGACGATTCAAAGCCCTAGTTTATGTTCACATTTATGAGCAATTGCATGATATTATATGGCAGGTTCAGATCAATCGATAATGCCTATCAGTACATGCTGTTTGTATTGATACTACTCCTGCTATATGCTACCTGACATAGTCTAGTTACATGAATCAGTGATATTTCATAAGTGAAGATGATGGTATTCTCCAACAGCTTCTACTCATCTTTCCTTATGGTAAGAGATGTGTCATAAATTTCTTTTACTCATTGTATTTTCTTAGTCACTCTTGTACCTCTTTAGATTAGTTCCTTAGGGAAGTGTTAGTTGTTTTTGTAAACAACCTGGGGTTTTAAAATCAACTTATGGTAATTGCATAACTATATAGAGTATTAAATTAAGTTTTATTTATTTTCTGCATGTCATGATCATTCCGTATTTGAGGGTTCTCTTATCTAGGTTTTAGGGTAGATACCCATACGCCACAGTGGATTGGATTGTGACATTGCATGAGTTAGGATGTTAAGTATCGGTACATCCATAGGGAGATTGTTGTAAGTGATAGTCATGACGTTTTGGATCATAAAACCTATATAGTAATTGTCGCTTTGAACATATAAAATTTATGTCGAATGGATTAGGTAGGCATGGTATACTATTGTCACGATCCAAAAACCAGACATGATGACACTTGACTCTTCCCACCAAGACAAGTCAGCCTTAAAGAAAAAGTAAATCAAGAACAAGACAAAAGTGGAAAACTTATTCATTCTAAACAATACCCCAAAACCTGATTATCATGTGCACAAACCACTAAATATATAAAGTGCAGAATTAGAAATAAGTCTCAGTCTTTGTTTCTCAAATATAAGTGACAAGAAACTACCTTTTCAAATCCTTCACGAGCCTCATAAAAGAGAAGAAAAGTGATCATGCTATACCGGGTTCGGTACCTACACAAGTGTAAAAGCCAAAGGTGACTACCAACAACACAGTACCTAACAAGCACCCTACTAAATAAAGTTATTAGCTAGAAATCGATTACCCCTTACACTCCAACTGAACCTCCTCAAACTACAACCTGCACATAAATCAGCCAAACCTAGCAATTCTATAATACACGGCTCACAAGACCCAATTTTTACAGTTTGATAGTCACAATCAACAAATCAAACTCACCAAGTAAGTCGTTCTCAAAGTCAAGTAGTTTCGTCACATGCAATAAGTACATAAATCATAATTAGCAAGCAAGTCACGCATAAGCATCAAATGCATCAAGTCACAATAATCAATCTCTTGCCGAAACTATTTCTCATTGGCACAATATTACTAGCCGAAACCATTTCCCATCGAATTTATATCAACTCACTATCCAGAACCATTTTTCATCAGCTTTATATCAAATCACTAGCCAGAACCATTTTTCATCGGCTTTATATCGCTAGCCGAAACCATTTCCTATCGGTTTTATAAACACTTTTCAGAAATATCTCGACATCAACACTCGCCGACAAAGACCTCGACATCATAAATCATCACATGTCTCATCACGGTGTTCACAATCAATGTACACAACCAATATCACACAACACGGAAAAGACAGCAAATCAAATAATTCAAGTCCACATTTATGCTTTCAAGCATTACATCAATCAATCAACAAGGGTCACAATAATGCAATTCACATCATCATGTTTATCACATAGCCTTTTCCATTTTAATCCATTTTTATTCATTTAGATATTACAAGTGGACAATGTAAACCCTTCACTTCATCCCCATTACTTCCAACACACAATCAACAAACGAAGTATACGAATTCTACTAGCTTACGAGGTTTAGGAAGCCACTTGTCTTAAATCAATCAACAATCACTCCAAGAGTTAAGTCTTCCCCTTTCGAATCATTTCCAAAGCCACACAATCTATAATAATCAAGTATTTACAATTATTTGTCAGAAATAATAATTTCCATATTAATTATATAGAGAAATGGGTCAATCAACTCAAAACCCAATTTCAAAATGGAGGTTTGAATTCGGAAAACAATACTTGAAAATGATGTGTAAGGCTTTAGGAATTCATTAGAGAAAATTATTTCAAAAAATGATCAAAACCACTTCAAAATCACCATTTTACTAAATTCATGGGTTCTTGAAAATAACCCCAAATTTCTCATTTCAAAAGCTTGATTTGAACACATATTCCATAAATAATAATGGGTAATTGAAGCTTTAGAGTTAAGAAGCATTACCCAAAAGATTTCCCTAAAATATCTGGTCCAAATCTCCACCCCAAAGCTCCCAAAGCTCCCAAAACTCAAATGGTGTAATTTTCATCCCCCGAAGCTACCCCCTGGATGCGGACACGGGACCTAGGATCATGAGTGACCCCAAGCTAACTCTGCTGGCATGTCATAAGCATACTAAATCAAACTGAATCAATAAATACTGTGCGGAAGCTAAATCATATAAATAATCTGAAAGGATGGGGAATACCTATATACTAAGTCTGAATATATGAAAACTGAGAGTTTGAATACAACGAAAAGTCAAACTCTAAGACTAAAGCTGAAACTAACTATGTCTGAAATAAAGCCTCTACTAACAAGAAATGTTGGGACATGCCCCAACTAGATCTAGAAAAACTGAAACTAAAACTAAAATAGAAAGATAACATGTCACTAGTCATCGAAGAATGAGGACTCACCACTGATACTGTTGAACTGAAGATCGGGAATCGATCCATGCATGATCTGACTATTGAGGACCTGAACCTACATCATGAGAAGATGTAGCGCAGAGTATGCGTCAGTACTTGAAAGGTACTGAGCATGCATGATAGAATAAAGATGAATAATAACATAACTGAACAAGCAAATAAGAAATGATGTAATCTGAACATGATAAGGACACTGGAAATACTGAACATGACTAAAATAAATGCAATGACAAAGTTTATAACATGCTGAGACTGAATACTGAACTATACAGATAACATGGTCAATGCAATAGAATCTGATTGAACTGTAAGGGAGCTACTAATAACCGACGTAAAACCACATTAGCTAAATGTGGAGTCCGATGTATACACCCCATCGAGAGGACCCAATATACCCTGCCAGAGGTATAGAGGCATGCTGGCGTGATCACTAAAATGTAATGCCCAATAGAGGGGACTTATCCTATGAGGCACGTAGTTCTGGGACTTGAGGGTGACTGACCCTAGTCCACTCCGTATTAAGCTTCTCCCAATTGATTAAGTAGTTAACACCTTATGACTGAAATGTTGTAACACTGGATAGCTCAAATACTGACATGCAAACTAAGAATGCAACATTAATATACTGATAATAATGTATTTGAAAACTGAGGCATGTTTACATATATAACTGAATTAACTGACCTAGCAAATGTAATTCGTGAACTAAAATAACTACATAGATAGGGTTCTGAGCTACGACATAAAATTTGTCACTAAATGTTCACTTTTAGTGACAAAAATTACTTTCTGTGGTTAAATATATGAGACAAATATATTTAGTGACGAAACATAAAAGTTCGTAGCAAAGTTTTATCCACTAAAATTTCCCACCAAAAAATAAACTGGCGCCATTTATTGAGTACTATTAGTCACAAATTTAAAGTTACCAGTGACACATTATTTCGTCACTAATGATGTATCTAATTCGTGACAAATTATCTTTTGTCTTAAAATAAATTAATTTTTGGGCACAAAATAACTTCGTCTCAAAAATATGTTGTTACAATAGCGACAAATTAGGGTTTGTAGTTAAATATTAAAAGTTTTAGCTATAAAAATTTAGACTTAATTGTTATATTTATTTTCGTCACTAATAATATAAATAATTGGTGACAATCATTTTATTGTCTCTAATAAACCTTCGATTTAGTGACAACAGAAATTGTGACAAAATCTGTAAGGTGTTAAATAGGGACGAATCAAAATTCGTAGATGAATAATTCAATTATTTGCTACAAAAAAGTTCATAGCTAAATACAAAATTTTCTTTGGCTAGATTGTTCATAATTAGAGGAAATGTCATAAATGATCCCTGAACTATTGAAATGTGTCTAAAATAGTCTCTTAACTATACATTTATCAAATTTAGTCCTTTAACTATTTTAAATGTTATCAAGTTTAGTCTCTTAATTATAAACTTACAACTTTTAATCCCGTAACTGTACACTTACCAGTTTTAGTCCTTTAAGTATTCAAATATTTATCACTTTTGGTCTTTGACTATTTTTTTTTATTCAAATAGTTTGGTTTATATTAATAAAACTCATGTATCTGTGAAATTAAATCTTTTAACCATTTTCCAGGTGTTTCTCTTTCCCCGCTAACTTTTCTTCAAATTACTCTTAAGAAAAGAACCTTACCTTAACGATTCAAAAAAAAATTCACGGAAAAGAAATAAGAAGCCTTGACTTTTATTCAGTGGAAGATGAAATGAAATATTATTGTTGTTAATGACTTTATAATATTAAAATTTATTATAAAAAGAAAAATGTTATTACCCGTAAGATGTAGAGAGAGATTTATTTTTATATATTTAAAAGAAAAGAATTTCTTGCAATTCGAATAAAATTAATAGTTCTTTACTCACATATTTTGATTCCAAATTTTCTAATCCAACAATTTTATTGAACGAAATTTGTTTAATTTTTTAGAAGTTGAAACTTATAAAATGGTAGATTTACCGTTATTTAAGATTTGTTTTATTTTGAAATAGATCGATTTTATTATTTTGTTGTAGAGAAATTTGAATAATAAGATCAAATCTTTTATTTATTTTGTATGATTTTTTTTTATAAAAAATCACGATTATTATGCACCGTTAACAACTAAAGAAGGGAACGTTTTATTTTGAATTCTTGTGGTTAAAATTCTTTTCGTAACAACAATTTGAAGAAAAAGTAGCGGGGAGATAGAAACAATTGAAAAGATGGGTTAAACATTTAATTTCATAAAGGCATGAGTTTCGTTGATATAAATGTAGGCTATGTGTATAAAAATAATAGACAGAGACCAAATCTGATAAATTTTTAAATACTTAAAAAGTACTAAAATCGGTAGGTGTATAGTTAAGAGACCATACTTGATAACATTTGGGATAATTAAAGGACAAAATTTGGTAAATGTATAGTTAAAAGACTGTTTTAGACCTACTACAATAGTTCAGGGACCATTTATGACATTTTCTCTCCATAATTACAAGTGACAACTGTCAAAAAGAATAATACAAGTGCTTCACAAAAAATAGACAAAGTTTATTCGTTTATTGACGAGGGGAAAAATTAATACAAACAAATTTGATAGATTTTGTAAAAATAACAAAAATCAATTCATCAATTATATTTTCTTAAATTACGAAATTATAAAATGCATCTTTTGAAAAATACAATTCAGATTATAAGTACCGTGAGTGGGTACTGTTCTACTATTACATCACAAATATTTGTTGGTTTAAGACATTTTATTTTTTATTTGATACACTTTCATCGATAAAGACGATAGAAAAAATAATTTATCAAGTCTTGGTGCTAATTTTTGTGCGTGTCTATTGATTTTGTGGTTTGTAAACTGTACAGACTAAGTCGATCTATTTGGTTCTATCTAAAAATGCGTAGTTAGTAGTGATTTCACATATGTAGAGGACCTATACACAGATAATATCGATTTACAAACTTAGATTTTGTAAAGATGTAAAATATTACATGAATTTCTATTAACCTCTTCCATCCGTGTGAAATTTGAAATAACCAAAAAAAAAATGATAGCACAAATGAAATAAATTAACCAACTAAGATTTCACATATATTATGATAAATTACTATAGTGATGGGTTTCAATATGTTTTTTAAATCGATTTACTGATTGAATCAAACCTATTATTACTTTTCTTTTAATAAAATTGAAAGTTTAATTTTATATAAATTTATAATTGTACTAAATAATTTTAAAATAAAAAATAATAGAACTGTACTGAATATATTTAGAGATATTTTCAAAAGTATACAATTTAATGAAATAACTACATCTACATAGCCCATTTTTTTAAAACTACATTTGTATTGTCTTTTCCACAAGAGATCGTATACAACATTATACTTGTACAAATGTATAGAGTTGCACATTATAACTGTGCACAAATGTATACACTTGTATATACATGTATAATAGTGTATAAAAGGTGTTTATATACAATTTTATATTATTATACATAATTAATATTTATATTATTCATTATTTCCTATTGTGTATGTAAGCATGTAAATTTTTACCGAACTTTAGGTTTTACACCATTTTTAGTGTTTAAATATTTTGATTTTTTTATTAAGTTTATTTTAAATGATGTGAAAGCCACAAAAATTGAATCACATTTAAAGATAAGTTTTATTTTCAATTGTTTAAAAAAGAAATGAAAGGTTACAATATATATATATTCTTTTGAATTAAGATTAATAATAAGGTAATATTTCTTAATTATAATTTCAGATTACCTATTTAATTACTTTCTTATTTGTATTAGTTCAAAACAATTAGCTAATATTTTTATTATTATATTTTTTTAATTATATTTAATTAAAAATAAAAATAACCTAAACCCACTACCTAATTAAATCACCCCCCACTAACCTAAAGCTACCCCACAACTTCCTCATCCTAACTATCTGCTGCCCACAACATAAACCCCCTCACACACACACAACACACCCTTATATCTACAAAGACAAAGCATTTGACATTCCTTTCAAACAATAACATTGCAATATATATACACTTATATATCTACAAAAAGCAGTCCTACAAAAAAAAACCTACACTCCAAAAACAAAGAAAATAGGATCGAAGTCTTGAGGTTTTCGTTCATGATTTTTGTTCGTGGTATTACAAGTAGTGGCAAGACGCACACTATGCAGGTAAGTTACTCATTTTGAATATCTCCTTCTTTTTTTCTGAATTTGAGAGAAACATTGTTTATTTTTCTTTAAGTTACTCATATAGAGGAAATACATATGACTATAAATAACACTAATTTATAAAGCAATGTAGTTACATTTACAATGAAAAAATAATGAAATTTTTATGTGTAAAATGCTTGAAAGAAGAGACAACCAAGGAAATTATTATTAGATCTATTTTGGTGCTCTTAAGTGAAATGTGTGATTTTAAATCTTGTTAAAATCTATTGTCATGAGTTTCCTACTGTTGTTGGCTTGCATTTGTTAATGATTCTATATTACTTGTTATTATCAACTTCCTACAAATAGGTAATTTAATATATTGTTCATATTTGAAGAATTGAGTTGATTAGTAAATGTATATTCTTTAAATAAATATTAGATATATATAGTTGCTACTATAGGAAGAAAAAGATGTCCCCAATTTCTTTAAACTGACAATCGCATAATAGATTAACATGTTACTGCCTTTTTTTATTCTAATTGAAAGTTAGACATGTACAAATGACTGTTTGTGACTTTTTGGATAGATGAAAATAATTTAGTTATTTTGAAGTAGAAATCAAATGGAAAATTAATGAAACCCAACTAAAACTACAAAGTGTTACATCTTAAAGTGAAAAATTTATGTGTTTTGCTTATATGATGTTTGTATATAAAGAACTAAAAATATCTTCTTTAAATGTCTGAGTTAGACCCTTGAAAAAATGAATGAGAATTACATTGTTGATAATATGCACCTAATTTATATGTCGACTTCGATAAAAAAAACCCTTTTGGCTACTTCATTTGTGTCATTTCTTAGTCAGATAAATTTGTTTTACAACTTGATGGCTTGTTTCTATTCTGTTCTAAAAATATACTTGAATTTTGTTTTCTAGAACTCTCATCCTTTTTTTTCTTTGCAACGAAATGAATGAGGCTATAAATTATAGTTATATGTAGTTTCTCCTTTAATTCACGTCATGTTTGATTCTAATGTGAGAATTCCTACATAGATTACATTATATTTTAATATTTAGTAGTTTTCATGAATGATGGAGTTTATGTTGCCATGTAGAGTAGTTTGTGATGATATACTCTGTAAACTTTCACTTATGTTAAACTTATAATGATAAAGTTTATACTATAAATTGAAAATTACCAATATATATATATATATGGAATTGTAATACCAAGGACAATCTATCCAATAAGTCTTATAAAATTGGACATTACAACCTATGAAAGACACTCATGGTACATATTTTACTTTTGACTCTAGTATGAACATCTCAATTTAAATCTTACATTTATTTTTTGTCTTTTTTTGTTACAGGTATAAAAGGTGAAAATTGAATCAAGATTGATTGCAAGCTAAGTGTCAGCACATTATTGATACGTTGGAAGGAACTTTTACTTTTATGTCTTTGTTTATGAGTAATATTTAGTATATTTTAGTTAGATTTTTTTTGTTATTGGACATATTTTACTTTTATTTAAGGAGTTTGTAATGAGAATTATCTTAGTATAATTTTAGTTGTTTTATTATATGATCATAGGTGAATTTTATCATTATATAGCATATTTTACTATTTAATTTTCAATATGCAACTCTAATTTAATAAATAATGTCAATATAAAATAATCAAATGTCATCAATTATTAGTGATTAGTGAAAATATTTTATCATCAAAGGTAACTTGTAGCAACGATAAAAATAATTTTTTTAAGATAAATATTTTGTCATGAAAAAATTATTTCATCACAAGTTGACTACATTTAGTGACAAAAGTATATTGTCCTAGTGCCCTTTTTTATGGAATATGAATTATTTTATTATTTTGTGACAATATCATGATAATATTTAGTGACAATATATGTTGTCGGTAAAAGCAATCCTTTTAGTGACAAAATGATAGATTTAACCACAAAATTATTAACCTTTTTTATAATAATAAAATTGTACCTAATTTATATATTTAAGGACAAAATATTTTTTGTGTATAAAAATAGTCATTAGCGACGATATTAGATTTGTTCAACTACGAAATATATATAACTTTAGAGACAATTATTGTCATCACTGATTGAACTAAATAATTAGCGACGATATAATTTTGTCGGTAGTAATATCCCTTTTAGTGACAAAACATACTATTAACTACAAAAAGTTACACTTTTTATGACAAATAAATTTGTCACAAATATTTATGCATTTGGAGACGATTTTTATTTTTGTAGTTAATATAATACTTTTAGCAACGAAACACTAAATCGTCTTCGTATACTTTTGGCAACACACATTTAGTGACGACTGATTGACGAAATTTTTTTCGTCACACAAAATTTTTAGTGACGAAATATGATTTATAGATGACGAAATTATTTGTCCTTGATAATCAAATTTGTTGTAGTATCTCAAGCTGAAACGGAATCAGAAGTAAAGAGATGAGGATACTTGGCATTCATGGTTGCTTTTGCTTCCCAAGTAGCTCCCTCTACGGACCGACTCCTCCAAGTTTGTGAAATCTCATCACCTCCTTCATAGGTGATACTTTCAGGAAAACCCAATCATCTATGCCAAACTCTAAGTTCTTTCTCCTTACATCTGCATAAGACTTTTGTCTTAAGTTTATTTCAGACGAGCTGAACTTTTTTCACCTAGCTTCATAAAACGAATCTGGCCCAATCAAGGCTGCTTCACCTACTCATCCACCTTAGGAACACATAAGCGACCATCTCCCCCTTGGGAGAAAACCTCTACCTTCTATTGATGAGCTGCAGCTTCCAACTGAAGCAGTATAGGATCACTATCTGTTTTTCCTTATCCTCTACTACCAATGGAGATTCTAATCTATTTTGAACTGTTACACCACCCTCTGATGTGCTCATAAGGCAAACTCCCAAGCGAGCAAGCCTGTGAACATCCTTTGCTAGCTCTTTTCTTTCATCCTTAACATGTGCTACACTACCCATAGATAGTCTGCCAAAAGCATCTGCTACTACATTGGCCTTACCAGGATGGTAATGCACACTCATATCATAATCCTTGAGGAACTCAAGCCATCTCCTCTGGCAAAGATTCAACTCTTTCTAGGTTAACACATACGGAAGACTCTTATGGTCTGTGAACACATCTTAAGGTCAAACACCACTGCTGCTAGCTCGAGGTCATGAGTTGGATAGTTCTTTTCATGCACCTTAAGTTGTCTAAAAAAAAAAGCTATAACCTTACCTCGTTGCATCAACACACAACATAGGTTGACTCTGGATGCATCACAATATATAACATAACCATCTGACCCCTCTGATAGAGTCAAAATAGGAGCTGTAGTCAACCTAGTTTCATTTATGCAAAGTTTTTTGGACAATCATCTGACCACTGTTGACCTTTTTCTGAGTCAACTTAGTCAATGGAGAGGCTATGGATGAAAATCCTTCCACGAACCTTCTGTAATATCCCACTAGACCCAAGAAACTTCGCATATCTGTAGTAGAGGTAGGTTTGGGCCATTGTTTCACTGATTCTATCTTTTGAGAATCCAATCGGATCTCTTTACTAGACACAATATGCCCAAGGAAAGTGACGAATTGTAACCAAAAACATTTGCTAAACTTAGCGAATAACTAGCGATCTTTGAGAGTTTGCAGAACAACCCTCAAATGATTCACATGTTCTTTCTCATTCCTAGAGTAAATGAGGATATTATCAATAAAGATGATAACGAACAAGTCCAAATACTGCTTGACCACTCTGTTCATCAGATCCATGAAAGCTGCATGAGCATTGGTTAGTCCAAATGACATAACCATATCGAGTTTTGAAGTCTATTTTTGGGATGTCACTATCTCTGACTCTGAGTTGATGATAACTAGATCTGAGGTCTAACTTTAAGAAATGACTAGCACCCTGAAGTTGGTCAAACAAGTCATCAATCCTGAGATGGGATACTTATTCTTGATTGTGACTTTGTTCAACTGCTATCTTGAGAGAACCATTTTTTTTCACAAACAACACTGGAGCACTATGATGAAGCCCTTATATAGAAGGTCTTTCAACAGCTCTTTCAAATCCTTAAGCTCAGCTGGAGCCATTCTGTAAGGAGGAATAGAATTAGGCTGGGTATCTGGAAGAAGATCAATTCCAAAGTCGATTTCCCTTTCGAGAGGGACTCCGGGAAGATCTTCTGGAAACACTTCTGGGAACTCATTAACTACTGGAACTGACTCAAGAGTTTAGGTCTCGGAGCTTGAATCTTTAACCCGAACTAGATGATAGAGTTACCCCTTAGAAATCATCTTTCTAGCCTTAAAGTAAGAAATAAATCGACCCATAGGCGCTAAGCTACTACCCTTCCATTCTAAGATTGGTTCGTTTGGAACTGAAATCGAATGATCCTAGTTCTACAATAGACTGAGGCATAACAGGAGTGTAACCAATCCATGCCTAGAATGAAATCGAAGTCTACCATTTCTAACTCTACAAGATCTGATGATGTGACTTTCTGGGAGACTGTTACATGGAAATTTTTGTATACCCGTCTAGCTATAACTGGATCACCGACTGGAGTAGAGACTGAGAAGGGTTATGAGAGAGTTTCTGGACTAAATTTGAAGTTGACTGCTATATAAGGAGTTACAAAAGACAAAGTAGCCGCTGCTGTCTTTTCATTGAGTGAACCATATGCGAGCCACATCCTTAAGCTGGTAGGATGCCAATTCCACCCTATCACTACCAGTCACTTTCATCACTCCAATGATTTTCTTAACCTCATCAATGAAATTTTGTGGGTCCTCACCAACTTGCGACCCTAAAAACTCAGGCGGATTCATCCTAACAAAATCTCGAACTCTAGCTGCCACTGATCCACCATTTCTATCAGTAGGAACTGAACCTGCTGATTGTTTTGGTTGGTCATACTCTGAGCCAAAAGTTGTATCGCATTCTGAAACTCTGCGTTCAAAACCTCATGGTTTGGGTCTAGAGGAATTTTGTTAGCATTGCATGCATTAGCATTCCATACGTAAGCTCTACGAAGAGGCATAATCTTAAGAGCATAACGAAGGATTAGAACGAGGCAGTTGGATCATACCTTATGCACGATAAAAGTAACAAGAAAATGAAGTTTTCCTAAAACACTTCGTAGCCTCCCTATGTGGTGCACTTCACACCCATGAAAATGACTCTACTTAGTGGGGATTTTCAGACATACTAGGACTCTTAAACCTAGTGCTCTGATACCAAATTTTTCATACGCCGAGGCTACCTTCTGGACGCGAACACGGGACCTAGGATCACGAGTGACCCCAAGCTAACCCTGCTGGCATGTCGTGAGCATACTAAATCAAACTGAATCAATAAATACTGTGCGGAAGCTAAATCATATAAATAATCTGAAAGGATGAGGAATACCCATATACTAAGTCTGAATATATGAAAACTGAGAGTTTGAATACAATGAAAAGTCAAACTCTAAGACTAAAGCTGAAACTAACTATGTCTGAAATAAAGCCTCTACTGTCTAGAAATGCTGGGACATGCCCCAGCTAGATCTAGCAAAACTAAAATTAAAACTAAAATAGAAAGATAACATGTCACTAGTCCTCGAAGAATGAGGACTCACCACTAATACTGCTGAACTAAAGATGGGGAACCGATCTTTGCGTGATCTGACTGTTGAGGACCTGAACCTACATCACGAGAAGATGTAGTGCAAAGTATGCGTCAGTACTTGAAAGGTACTAAGCATGCATGATAAAATAAAGATGAATAATAACATAACTGAACAAGCAAATGAGCAATGATGTAATCTGAACATGATAAGGATACTGGAAATACTGAATATGACTAAACTGAATGCAATGACCAAGTTTATAACATGCTGAGACTGAATACTGAACTATACTGATAACATGGTCAATGCAATAGAATTTGACTGAACTGTAAGGGAGCTACTGATAACCAACGTAAAACCACATGAGCTAAATTTGGAGTCCGATGTATACGCCCCATCGAGAGGACCCAATATACCCTGCCAGAGGTGTTGAGGCATGCTGGCGTGATCACTAAAATGTAATTCCCAATAGAGGGGACTTATCCTACGAGGCACGTAGTTCTGGGACTTGAGTGTGACTGACCCTAGTCCACTCGGTATTAAACTTCTCCTAATTGATTAAGTAGTTAACACTTTATGACTGAAATGTTGTAACACTGGATAGCTCAAATATTGACATGCAAACTGAGAATGCAATATTAATATACTGATAATAATATATTCGAAAACTGAGGCATGTTTACATATATAACTGAATTAACTGACCTAGCATGTGTAATTCATGAACTAAAAGAACTGCATAACTAGGATTCTGAGTTTATTGATGTTTGACGTAATCAAAGATACAACTTCCAATTCAAGTGTCAACGATCACGTGTAGTAATATAACCCAACCGAATGGGTTGGCTTTGAGTCCCAAGGGAGCGGTTAGTAATTGAGAATTAAATAGAAAAGTAAAATTTAGTTCTAATCAATCATAGCTATAAATATTAACAAATAAAAACATACTAAATCTAAAGGTGACACGAATGTCAATTATCAGTGAGGGATTGTATTCAACTAAGAAACAAAAATATAAAGATGCAAAATAGAGAGATGAGATTCTTGGGATGTGATAGGAATTTGGGATAATATAAAAAATTGGGTAAATGCTATTGATAGTAAATCGCTGAACATTTGTAACTAAGCTAGACTTTAGTGGAAGTAAATTTTCTCTCGAATAACTTACCCCAAATCAACTCGGTTTCTCAAACACCGAGGTGCATCAATTAATCACAGCCTTCGCCTTAGCCCATTCACTCTCTCTCGAGCTGAATGTGTGGGAGAATGTATAGGATTCACTCTCTCGATCTGAACCTATGACGACCAAATAAACAGATGCTATCGATTTAGTAGTCTTGGTTTTAAAACCTCTCTCTCGAGCAAGCCAAAAACACGAAGATGAAATCGTATTTGCAACTACAATTCCATTAAGTTCAAACATAACTACTAATCGAAATCACATTTAAACAGTAAATAGAATATCAATGAGCAATACCCAACAGTAAATTTAACCCATATTCACAAAATCACACCCCAAGAATTGGGGTTTTAGCTAGATATGAAAAAGAGATAGAAATCGATACCAAAAAGTGTTTCCATCAAATGGGTACGATAAATAATGTCTTTAGACACGTCAAGGATGAAGATTCTTCAAGACCCACTTCCAATTTCTTAGGGTTGAAAACCTTTAAAACCTTCAAGCTTAAGAACAATGTCTCCCAAAAACTCTAAGAACTAAAACTGAAAATATTCTAAAAATCAGTAATAATTCGCTAAAACTTGATACTAAGCAACATATTTAAATGGGTATTTATAATTTCCAAAAATTTGTGTTGCGAAGGACCACTTGGCGTAGTTAGTTGGGATCATCGATGCACTCGGCGATCCGCCCTTTGATCTGGTTCATCGCCTTTCAGCTTTTGCCTTCAGCATCTTCGGGTTTTCAATCATTGGGTGAAATGGTGTTGCTTCGCGGAACTGTTCAGTGACGCTCCAATTGCTCCCTTTCATCGCCTACTTGATCTTTTCCTTCAGGGCTCAGCACACTGGAACTTTAGGCGATGTTAAGGCCATTAGGCGACTTGCCTAATGTATTAGGTGATCCTCAAGTCTTCTTTTCTTTGTTCTTTCGGCTGCCTTGTTCCTTTTTGCTCCATAGTGTCCGTGCTTTGTCTCTAAGTTCAAATACCTGAAATTCAAGTATTTACATCAGTTATTGAGACAAAATATGCATTTGAGGGCACTAAATCCATTAAAATAAATCCTTAAATGAGTCCAAATCGTGGACTCATCAACACCCCCAACTTAAACTTTTTCTTCTCCTCAAGTAAAACTCAAGTTCAACAGTTCAAAAATAATGTCTCAAATAGTGCTACACAAGACTCAACCGTGAATGCACACAAAAAGTCTCAACTTACTCATGCAAGGATCAATTGTGCACTCCAAGTTTCAAGTTGTGACTCACCATTATCAAAGAATCTCAAGCTCACTATACTTGCTTCAAATGCAAGTTCAAGCTCAACATAGGAAATCAAATGTCCTCACACAAATAATGATTCCATGTTCACCCACAATGGTTCAACATTTTAAAGTTCCGGAATCAAGATCAACACTCACAGTCACAAAGATAAACACAATGCATGATTTCACCAATAGGTTTGCCCTTATTTTCCAATCGACTTTTACTTCAGCTCATTCAAGATCAAAAAGGTCTTTTTCAAGGCTTGTAATGGGGTTGAGTGTAATGATATGATCATTTAGGCTTATAGGCTGAAAATCCTCATGAAATGTGATGTGAACAACACCTTCTTTCCTTCTCCTTATCAATTTCATTCAAGCTCAAAAGTCACCTCTTATTCATCTTCCATGAGTCATTGGGAACCCAGTTTCTTTGTATTTCCACAACTTTATTTCACAATTTTTTCTTTCTTTTTGTTTTTCCATCTTTTCTCTTCTTCTTTTTTATACGTAGGGGTTCCATTTTTCTCAAAACATGGGCATAAGGGACTTCTTTGCATTTACTTGATTTGCCTTCTCTTTTCACCACACCCCCAACTTAGGCTTTTGGCCTAAGTTGGCTATTCAAATGGACCACAAATCATGAGGATTATAGGTAATGAGTCAATAAAAGGTAGCAAAGTTATCAAGTTTCTTCCAAGAAAAGGTTTAGGCTCAAAGGGTTCTCTAAAAAGGTTCACACAGTGATGTGCTGCGAAATCTTGGCACATTTGATGCTTGAAAACTAAGAATTGCTACTAGATTCAAGTACATTTATATGGATATAATGCGGTTGGTTGTGTTGTACAGGTGAAACAGATGAAAAGTGGAAAATGAAGAAATGAGGAAAAAATGTTTTGTAAAACATCAAGTTAAGACCACGGGCACTCAGACAGGTCATGATCCTTGTCACGGCCCGTGGTGCTTGTCGTGATTCTGAACCAGTAGATGGGCAAGAATAGTTAAATAAGGGATTGGAACCAAGTGAAGACCACATACGAGTTTACGAGCCGTGGTCCTCACTACGGTCCATAGTGCTTGACATGAAGCTGAGCTAGTGAAGGCCAAGAAGAGTTGGAAGAAGTTGAAACCCAAGTGAAGACCACAGACGCCTTCACGGGCCGTGGTCTTCACTACAGACCGTAGTAGTGCTCGTGGTGCATTTTCCAGTGTCAAGGCATTGTAGACCCAATCTTTGGGAAAGTTTAAGGAAGGATCACGGAGGGCTTCACCGCCCGTGAAGCCCTCTACGAGCCGTAGAGCCCGACATTTCAACCCTAGTTCGATTAGGACTCATTTTAAACATTCTATTTTGAATTACTTTAGGTCATTTTTGGATTGTCATTCATTATCTTATGTTTTATGAAGGATAATACATTATTATTCTGAGTTTTTGGATTTTGGTATTTCGAGTATCAGTTTGAAGCTCAGATTCGGATTATCATATTATCGCATTGATTGTTGAATTGTTAACTATTTTCGTAAGTCTTTCTTAATATATTTTCATTCCTAATGATTGATTTTTTACATGAAAGCATGAGTGGCTGAATACCACGACTGGGGTTGTGGGATCCATGATGAAATTCTAGTTACGATTCCGTAAAACGAGTAAAGGGCAGTCTGTGTTTACAATCTGCAGTTTTTAGCTTTTGATATCATTATAATCTAGTGAGTTCACGCATTAGATGAGCATGTATCTGGTATTTGTTCGAGAGAAAAATACCAGTTAGGAAAAAGCTGAACTAAATTAATAAATTGGAGTTAAAGCTTTAGTTCGAGAGAAAAGAACTTGAACGCCATATCATTGTAATTGAGGGTCAAGGTTAGTAACACCCTAGGTTCGAGAGAACATGGGTGATAATTATCTGATTAGGCTGAGAAACGTTAGATAAATTTAACTCACAATGATTTTGTAAACATTGATTTGCCTGACGCTCAATTACGGAAGAACACTAGAACTGATGTTATGGTGAACACAATCCTAATTTTTCTTAATTAACTGAATCAACCTTACAGCGAAATAGTCTGTTAGTTGTGAATTTGGATTTTGACTGCAAGTTTTGGTAATTATAACATTTCAACCAAACCCAATTTACTTTCCATTGTTATTTGTTTAGGAGATAATTAATAACAACATTCGAATAAACGCGATGGTAAAACCTTATCTGTGAAGAAATTCTCTGTGGGATTGACCTCAACTCTAGTTGAGTTCTGTAAATTGACAATGACTGTTTACACCTCTTATTCGAAGTGTAATATTGGATGTATCAAAATTTGGCGCCACAAGGTAAGCCACAAAAGAGGTATAATTTCAAATTGGTTAACACTTTCTAAAGTTGCATAAATCATCTCAAGAAATTGCTTCACTTAGTTAGCCGGACCAACGGGGCAAATTCTAGGTGTCATCATGCATGGTTCACAATAAGCTCATCAAACAAGGCGTTTACATCCCAACTCTATTCAAATAGAGCGAAACGTCGTGGTGACTAAAAAATAATCAATTAGTTCTATGTTAAAAGAGTTCAAAGAATAAACTAATTTTAAAGGAGTCGCCACCTAATTTTTGGAAAAACTAGGAAACCAATTAAAAAATCTACGAAACCATTAGATTCTAGGTTAGAGGTTCAAGTTATTTCGAAGGGAAGGTGTTAGGCATCTTTCGAAATCCAAAAATGTGGGTCCCGACTAAATTCATTTTTTTTCAAATTGAGGAGGAGATAAACGATATACTAGTAAAACAAGCATGCAATATACACAAGTAATATAGTAAAGAAGTAATATGAGAAACGATCTAATGTTTTCCTATCGTGAACAATATACACAATAATAAATAAAAAATATATAATTCGAATTCCATTGAAATAGCTTCAATGGGAAGCAACTCCGTGTACATGTAAAGACACTTAGTAAAAGTGTTAGTAATAAATAAATATGAATAAATCAAATAATAACTTCAAAATAAAAATCTATTTTATTAACATGGGAGGCCTTGGAAATCGACGGTAATTTCTTCATCTGCCAATTTTAACATACAAAATATATGAACTTAAACTAAATTTTCGTCTTTTAAAATGGGGAGGCCTCCAAAACTGATGGAGAGATTTTCTAATTGGCCAATTTTAACTTAAAATATAAAGCAAACCAAAGATCATATAAACCAAGATGTAGCACCCAAATGATAACAACATAACACCACGATAATAATAATAATAATAACAACCTAGCTACCGGAAATTGCAAAATTTTTTAATATTTTATGTCATCAACGATAATTAATGAAGCAAACAATAATAATACTAAAATACTGTAATGTCTTATCTAATAGGGTAAGAATATAAGCTAAACAACAACAAAATATGTAATAACTATGAAAATGATTAAATTCACTACAAAACAAAACATAATTAGTGGAACAATTATGGAGGAAGCAAGATACATTAAAATAAAAGAAATGCATTAAAAAAACACACATAATCGGCAATTAACCATAGCATGAAGACTTTTAAGGAAATAATAGACTCACAAATAATTAATGTACCAAAGATCATCACATTACTGAAAAGTAATAAAATAATAAAAGCAAAGAATCTTAATGGTAAAAGAAAACAAACAGAGCTTCATTTGAGCATTATTTCTTTAGTAGTGTGACGGAATGGGTCACAATTCAGGCCAGATTTGGTTGTGGCCACCGGTGTTTGAGTTTGAGAGTTTCTTCGAGGTTTGCAGCTATTAGCGATGTGGTTTGTTTCTTGTTTTATTACTTCGGTTCATCGGAGCTAAGAGCTCCTCGTCGGAGTTCGTGATGGAGCTGGTTGGATTTGGGATATCGCTTGAGCTCTAGTTGAAGCTCGTTGTTGGTTTCACGGAGGAAAGGAGAAGGTTATGGTTGTGTTGTTTTTTTCCGAAATAGTGATGGGGTTTTGGGTTGCTGTTCGCTGCTGGAGTTGCAGCGACGTTGAGGTGGTTTCCGGCGATGGTTTGGTGTTGTTGTTGTTGATTGTTTGCTAGAAAATGGAGAGGGTTTTGGGGTCTGGTGGAGGAGTTGTTTCATTTGGGTTTTTTGGTGGTAATGGGGCTCGTTGGTGATGTTGGTTGCTGGAAAAGGAGTGAGCACTGGTGGTGGGTTGGCGGCTGGCCTTTGTGGTGCTTGGTTTGGTTGTGTTAGCTTCTCCAGTGGTGCGAGCAGTTGGAGAAGAAATGGGAACAGAAGAAAGGAGATGATGGGTCTGACTGGTTCTTGGCTGTTGCCGAAAAAAGGAGAAATATGAACAGGGGTTTTGGGGTTGCCGGAGCTTTGCCGAATTTCGGGGTGGTGGCGACCGGAAAGTTTTTTTTGAAAAGTAAAAGATTAGGGTTTCTATCTATTTGAAAATTGTTTCTCTCAATGTCCAAAATATTATTCACGATCCTTGACCTAATGAATAAGCTATTGTTTATATAGAAAATAAAAGATAACCTATAATACAGTACCATTCTTTTAAAATCGTGCGCCAAAATCACTACCCTTTAAAAATATCTATGCATGAAATTTTATTCATATTTGAATGAATTTCTAGACTGTGCAAATATCAAAATTAATATCGACAAATCTAACAAATAAAATGATTATTAAAAAGTATAATGAACGTAGCTAATGACATGTTAAAAAAATGCAATTTATCAGAACTAATGATATAATCAAAATGAATAAACATTTGAACGTAGTCAACTGGTTGTAACAAAAAATAATGTAATTAAAATTAACTGATAAAAAAAATCCTGAATTTGACAAATAAGGATAGTTATCGATAAATTTATTTAAAATTATAAAAAATGTATTTTGAATTATTAAATAAATAAAAACTTAAAAGTTACGAATTTTAAAAAATGCTAGGCCAAATTTGGGTATCAACAACTGTCCCTTTCGTTGGATATGATTGATGATAAAAATCATGGACAAAGAAACTTGACAAACCCGATTTTGGTCGAACACATGACCTTCATATAAAAGGCTGGAATGTGGTGGGAGTCGATCCTCAACTTGCTTCCAAAAGGTTTCACGCTGTATTGCCTTCTTGTTGAATTAGTCCGAACCTGTGGCTCAATTGAGAATGCATCCTCTTGGATGTTCTCGAAAAAATAAAGATGAAAGTCACTAGTAGAGACAAAATTACAGGAAAAAGGTAGCATCTCTTACGATACGACAAATGAAGATTATCCATTGGTAGGATAAAAATACATGTCCATCGGTAGGACGAATGAAAATGATGATCAATCGGTAGGATTTTGAATGTATGTCCGTCGGTAGGACGAATGAAAAAAGATGATCTATTGGTAGGATTTTGAATGTATGTCCATCGGTAGGACGAATGAAAAAATATGATCCATCGGTAGGATTTTGAATGTATGTCCATCGGTAGGACGAATAAAAAAAGATGATCCATCGATAGGATTTGGAATGTATGTCCATCGGTAGGATGAAATAAAAAAAGATGATCCATCGCATCGGTAGGATGAATAAAAAAAGATGATCCATCGGTAGGATTTGGAATGTATGTCCATCGATAGGACGAATGAAAATTCTTTCAACGCAAGTCTCCTCCGACTTGAACATGGAATTGATAAGGTGCACATCCTTCACTTCCGAATAGATGCGACTTAAATGAAAATATCTTTCAATGCAAGTTTCCACCGACTTGAATATTGAATAGATAGGGTGCACATCCTTCACCTCCGAATAGATGCGACTTAAATGCAAATATCTTTCAACGCAAATTTCCTTCGACTTGAACGTTGAATAGATAGGGTGCACATCCTTCACCTCCGAATAGATGCGACTTAAATGCATATATCTTTCACTGCAAGTTTCTTTCGACTTGAACGTTGAATATATAGGGTGCACATCATCCACCTCCGAATAGATGAGACTTAAATGTAAATATCTTTCAACGCAAATTTTCTTCGACTTGAACGTTGAATAGATAGGGTGCATATCCTTCACCTCCGAATAGATGCGACTTAAATGCAAATATCTTTCAACGCAAGTTTTCTTCGACTTGAACGTTGAATAGATAGGGTGCACGTCCTCCACCTCTGAATAGATGTGACTTAAATGTAATGGCCTTCTCGGCGAATGAAAATGCAAATGATGGATGACTCGATGATTGTCCACTGTAACGAGGTATATGGGTCGATGATTGTTCACTATAACGAGGAGGATGGCTCGATGATTGTCCAACTGTAACGAAATGGATGGATCAATGATTGTCCATTGTAACGAGGTGGATGGCTCGTGTCTTGAAAATGTTATCATCTTGATGCTGTCATCTGTCCCTATATTCGGAAAGAAACGGTTAGTAGACACAATTTTTCTTTAGCTAGCAACATGATCAAAAAACTTTAAGGCATTATTCAAAAGAGTATGTGTACAAAGTGCCTGATCACTTTGACATAAGTGAGCAATCATCATTTTGCTCTTGAACACTTTGTGTTCATTGTAACTCATGTTTTATTGGGGATTTGTATGAGGCGCTGATGGGTTGCCATGACAATGCTGGAGATATGCAAGTTGACTTTGAACTTCAAGCGATGATGAATCCTTTGAAGTTGAATATCAAGCTTCTGACAGTACTTGTTGGAATTTTTGAGGTCTTCCTCAAAAATTCTGTCCTAGTTAGAACTTTCTGGCAAATCTCAAAATGATCTCCAATTTTGACTTGCTGGAGATAGCACCTTTATTGTGAATATTTGAGATATTCTCAAAAATTCTGTCAGAGTTTTTATTACAAGGAGAAAAGAAAATCATATTAGGTATATGACCGAGCCATCGTGACGCCTACATATCCTGTCGAGCCAAGAATCAAGTCAAATGTAGTTCCAATCCTGTAGATGAATACTGCAAAGAATCTGAGACAAGATCATCAGTAGAAAATGCACAATATGAACATGATAAGATAGGAAAATAATATTCCCCGCGATATTTAAAGCCTAAAGACAAGATATATCACATTTTTTAGACGGACTACCCATTGAAGTAAAATAGGCGTCTCACACTAACAGGATTAACCTAATGACACTTTTTACAATGAACAACCCAAAAACGAAAGGCAAAATCTCTTCTTTTTTTTAATGGAAAGAATTTGAAAAAAAATGTTTTGAAAATATTATAGAGTAGGTGATTGGCCCTTTTTTTTTAAATTAATAATATAAAGAGAGTCAAATTTTGACTACAATTGGTACCAGGAGTTAGGATCGCATGTAAATCTTCTTTTTTTTTTTGACTAAGATTGAATTTAAGGTAACTCCAACAGCTTCAAGTGGTACCTCAAACATACTTAAGTATCAATAAGATTTGTTCATCTTTCTTCAAACAAAGATTTGAATTGTACCAATCCCCATACTTCAAGTGCCCTCACAAAAAGAAAAGTCTTATTTCATACATTTTTGAAGCATATTATTTGAGGACATTTTTTGAATTGCACTCACACTCACAAGAATGTTCAATGCATGCAACTGTGATACCATATGCTTGGCCCTTATGTAAATCTCCACTAATGTGAGAACATTTGGAATAAGATCATGTAGGGGTTGTCATTACCTTGTAATGTAGGCTTAGGGACGGGTAGGATATATATTTGGGATAAGAGTGACTTAATTCCTTCTTGAGCGTCATAGTGAATTTGTGCTTTTGATGATTGATACACATTTGGCGTCTGATCCTCTTTATTGTCCCCTGTTTTTTTTTCGAATTCTTTTGAATTCTTATTTGTTGGAGCTTTTCCTTTTTCACCCCTTTGTTTTGAAGTTTTCTCGTCTTTTGTTAGAGTTTTTTCCTTCTCATCTTTCATTGACCTTGTAGGGGTGGTTTTGTCTTCTTCTTTTTTTCCTTCAACCTTTTTTTAGAAGTCGTTTTTTTTTGCTTTCTTGACTTTGGGAGACTTCATATCTTTGTCTTTTGCAACTTCAAACTTGGATCTTCTCTAATAATTTGCACATTTTTGGTGCGCTCAAGAAGGTTGGGCCAAGAGAGGAATAATGCATGTAAGCACTCAAAATGGATAGTGGCTAAGATATGGTTATCCAAAGAAAGGCTTCAGGCTCAAAGTGAGGAAAACTAGGGATTAATATCATTTGGTAGGTTTTGAAAGACACAATTGGGTCAAAGAAGGCCTACAATCCTTTTCTAAACCAAACATAACTCAGGATTTCGCCTCGATAAACATTCAAGCCAAGTTCTAGATCAACAGTGCGACACAATTGAATTTTGATCTAAAAGCTCACCACACAATGCACATGAAATTATGAGGCTAGTTTTATTCTTATCTTGAATGCATGCAATAGAATTTTCAAGCTTCACAAAAGTATAATTGAAAGGTACCAATAGAATCTATGGTTTACCACAAAGTCAGTCCTCTTCATCATACCAAATATTTTTACATGCTCCTAACTGCATCGGTTTCATTTGAGTTGAAGACATGGCTCTTTTAATATGTACAAAACATTTTTTTTAAAGAATGAATACCGAATCCAAGAAGGGCTGCCTACGTATCTCATCGAGATGAGAATCAGGTGTGCGTAGTTCATGCAGATATATTTTTGAAAATATGCACAAACTATTTTTTTGTTAATCTAAAAGAATGAATACCGAACCCAAGAAGGATTGTCTACGTATCTCATCAAGATGAGAATCAGGTGTGCGTAATTCATGTAGATATGTTTTTGAAAATATGCACAAACTATTATATATTTTTTATTTTTAAAAAAAAATCGAAAAAGTGAATACCGAACCCAAGAGGGGTTGCCTACGTATCTCATGAAAATGAGAATCAGGTACGCGTAGTTCGTGCAGATATGTCCTTGAAAATATGCACAAACTATTTGACTTTTTTTTACTTAAAATAATGAATACCGAACCCAAGAAGGGTTGCCTACGTATCTCACCGAGATGAGAATCAGGTTCGCGTAGTTCATGCAGATATAACTCAAAAAAATGCACAAACCATTTTTATTTTATTTTTAAAAAATGAATACCGAACCCAATAGGGGTTGCCTACATATCTCATTAAAATGAGAATCAGGTATGCGTAGTTCGTGCAAATATGACATAAAACAATTTTAAAATTTAGACAAATTTGGAGCAATCCCTTGTATCATCTTTAACTGTCGACCTTTGTACTACATGTTGAATGTGGTCTACCATTTTAGTTTTTTTTTACAGTAACCACTTGTTGTTGTATATTCTTTTTGAATGTCTCTTGGAGCTGTCTCTTTTCCCAATTATCCACGAGAACCAGACATTGTTATGACCATTTTCGACTGTCGTCGGGGATGGTTTTCCTGCAAAAATATGAGAACTGTGTGAAAGCAGGGCCAACATACAAAAATAATAAAAAATAAATGAGTGCGACGTCATAGTCAAAGACTCCCCTGATTTATCTTTTGACCTGAGATTAATGTCTTGTGAAATACAAAGACTCAAATTTCGCGAGCCTTTTTGTCCTTTGCAACTTCGAACGAACAATGACTTCCAGACTCTGACATAAATCAACATCTCGCTTTAAAAAAGAGAACTTGAAAGGTAAAAGTGTTAATTCATATTCATAATGGATAATGCAAAATATCACACACAAAAAATTAATTAAACATATAAACACTACTTTGATTGAAAACAAATTTAATTATATCACATAGCATATAAACAATTATTGCGCGTCCTATACAAATTATGTGACCCTTTTATGCCAAGGGTAGGCCTAACGATCTAAATGATGTATTATGACATTTGACAATATTCAATTGTCTCCCAAAACACTTGGTACAAGTTTTATGAATAAATAAAATTGGATTACAAAATAAGGGGAAAAAAAGAAGATAAAAATAATCAATTCTACGCAGAGGTACCATTCTAAATTAAGCATTTGTGGAAGGTACTTCATGTTGAGTTTCTTGTCATCTCTGAATGCCAACACCTTTTGGATGGAATGGTAACTTGTAAAGATCCTTCTTCGACTAGAGTAAGCTATTAAAATAAACCCCCAGCCCGAATGACAATGATTTGCTAAATGTCGTATACATCCTTTAAATTTAAACGCATAACTATGATTGCCTTTTATTGACCAATGAGTCAAATAGACAAAATGTGGGCTTTTAATGGGCCCAACACGTCTTGGGTGTTGGGTCGACTTAGTTTAAAATGTGCTAGAAATTAGAATTTGGTTTCGCTCTACGCTAGTTGACTAAGAGTGACTTTTGAAAGACCGGGAACCCAAATTGTCAACTTAGGCTGGAACTCACGACAACCATTGGACGCATGACTAACCAATAAATTGCCGATCATTTCGAAAAAGGGTTAAGTATAAAAAAGTTCGGTTACGGTTCCACAAAACCGTTATTTAATATATTATACATACATGTCAGAAAATGTCATGAATGCAATGACAATTTATATACAGTTTAAACAAATAATGAATAAATTACAAGTATAATATGCAAATAATCAACAAAATATGCAAGATATAATGAATAACACAATAAAAGAATAACTCCTCAATTTGAAAAAATGAAGTCATAATGGTTAGAACCTCTATATCCCCAGCGGATTCATTATTCTGTTTACATCCCTACCCTATTCAAATAGGGCAAAATGTCGTGGTGACTAAAAAATAATTAATTAATTAAATGTTAAAAGAATTTAAAGAATAAACAAATTTTAACGGAGTCGCCATCTAATTCTAGGAAAAACTAGGAAACCAATTAAAAAATCTATGAAACCATTAGATTCTAGGTAAGAGGTTCAAGTTATTCCGAAGGGAAGGTGGGTCCCGACTGAATTCATTCTTTTCAAATTGAGGAGGAGATAAACTATATACAAGTAAAACAAGCATGCAATATACACAAGTAATAAAGTAAACAAGTAATATGAGAAACGACCTAATGTTTGCCTGTCGTGAAAAATATACATAATAATAAATAAAAAAATATATAATTCGAATTCCATTGAAATAGCATCAATGGGAAGCAACTCCGTGTACCTGGAAAGACACTTAGTAAAAGTGTTAGTAATAAATAAATATGAATAAATCAAATAATAACTTCAAATTAAAAATCTGTTTTATTAACATAGGAGACCTTGGAAATCGACGGTAATTTCTTCATCGACCAATTTTAACATACAAAATATATGAACTTAAACTAAATTTTCGTCTTTTAAAATGGGGAGGCCTCCAAAACCGACGGAGAGATTTTCTCATTGGCCAATTTTAACTTTAAATATAAATCAAACCAAAGATCATATAAACCAAGATGTAGCACCCAAATGATAACAACATAACACCACGATAATAATAATAATAATAATAATAATAGCAACTTAGCTATTGGAAATTGCAAATTCTTTAATATTTTATGTCATCAACGAGCTGCCATATACATGAATAAAATAAGAACAATAATGGATAATTAATGAAGCAAACAATAATAATACTAAAATATTGTAATGGATAATTAATGAAGCAAACAATAATAATACTAAAAATATTGTAATGTCTTATCTAATAGGGTAAGAATATAATCTAAACAACAACAAAATATGTCATTAATAATTACGAAAATGATTAAATTCACTACAAAACAAAACATAATTAGTGGAACAATTATGGAGGAAGCAAAATACATTAAAATAAAAGAAATGCATTAAAAAAAATACATAATCGGCAATTAACCATAGCATGAAGACTTTTAAGGAAATAATATACTCATAAATAATTAATGTACCAAAGATCATGACATTATTGAAAAGTAATAATATAATAAAAGCAAAGAATCTTAATGGTAAAAAAAAACAAACAGAGCTTCATTTGAGCATTATTTCTTTAGTAGTGAGATGGAATAGGTCACAATTCAGGTCAGATCTGGTTGTCGGCCACCGGTGTTGGAGTTTGAGAGTTTCATCGAGGTTCGCAGCTAGCAACGATGTGGTTTGTTGCTTGTTTTATTACTTCGGTTCATCGGAGCTAAAAGCTCATTGCCGGAGTTCGTGATGGAGCTGGTTGGATTTTGGATATTGCTTGAGCTCTAGTTGAAGCTCGTTGTTGGTTTCACGGAGGAAAGGAGAAGGGTATGATTGTGTTGTTTTTCACCGGAAAGGGGAGGGGGTTTTGGGTTGATGTTCGCTGCTGGAGTTGCAACGACGTTGAGGTGGTTTTCAACAATGGTTTGGTGTTGTTGTTGTTGACTATTTACTGGAAAACGGAGGGGGTTTTGGGGTCTGGCGGAGGAGTTGTTTCATTTGGGTTTTTTGGTAGTAATGGGGGTCGTTAGTGATTTTGGTTGTTGCAAAGGGAGTGAGCATCGGTGGTGAGTTGGCGGCTGGCCTTTGTGGTGCTTGGTCTGGTTGTGCTAGCTTCTCCAGTGGTGCGAGCGGTTGGAGAAGAAACGGAGAAGAAGAAAGGAGATGATGGGTCTGACTGGTTCTTGGCTGTTGCCGGAAAAAGGAGAAATATTAACAGGGGTTTTGGGGTTTCTAGAGCTTCATCGGATTTCAGGGTGTAAAGGTTTTTTTTAGAAGTAAAAGATTAGGGTTTCTATCTATTTGAAAATAGTTTCTCTCAATGTCAAAAGCATTATTCACCACCTTTGACCTAATGAATAAGCTATTGTTTATATAGGAAATAAAAGATAACCTATAGTACAATACTATTCTTTTAAAATCGTGCGCCAAAATCACTACCCTTTAAAAATATCTATGCATGAAATTTTATTCATATTTGAATGAATTTCTAGATTGTGCAAATATCAAAATTAATATCGACAAATCTAACAAATAAAATGATTATTAAAAAGTATATTGAACGTAGCTAATGACATATAAAAAAAATGTAATTTATCAGAACTAATGATATAATCGAAATGAATAAACATTTGAACGTAGTCAACTGGTTGTAACAAAAAATAATGTAAATAAAATTAACTGATAAAAAAAATCCTGAATTTTGACAAATAAGGATAGTTATCGATAAATTTATTTAAAATTATAAAAAATGTATTTTGAACTATTAAATAAATAAAAACTTAAAAGTTACGAATTTTAAAAAATGCTAAGCCAAAATTGGGTGTCAACACAAGGCATTGACACCAAAGTTAAACAAGACTCTACACTTTTGCTAGTGTGCAATGTTCATCAGAAGAGACTCGATTCGCGAATTGGCTAGTCAGAACGAGATGCAAAGAGTTCACATATTGTCTATGTAACTTCACTTGGTCTCATTGTAGCCACACATTCATGTTCGTTTGATTATGAGCACTTTTTGAGTCATCGATATTGATCAAAACTGAGACTCAAATTTGCTAAAGAACAACCACATTCCAGTACCTACAAGAGTGGGCGAAATTTTTTGGAAGGGTCAAAATCATTTACAATTTAAAGCAAAAGGAGCCACAAGCTCAAACATCCACAAGAAGCAGTAATACATAAATTTAGCACAAAGCCCATAAATATAAAGAAAATATCAATCACAAAAGAAAGGTGGACCTCACCCCACCACAAATCAAAGTATTTGTCCTCAAATGCAAATAAAATTATCCAAAATTTAAGATAAAGAAAGACAGAGAGGGAGGTAAAGAGGGGATCCAGTTTACTCAGTTGCTCCATCTATGTCCGATGCATCAATTTGAATTTGGGCATCAGTGCCCGTAATCACCGTGAAAGGAACAATAGCACCAGACTCATCAGGGGCTACCACGGGTGTATCGGCCAAAAATATTCGTACATCTGAGAAAAGTCCTCGGGTCCATGAAGGAACAAAGGTGTCTTGGGGAGTAGGCCTCTTTCCCTTGCTTTTATTTCTAGATGGGTGTTCTTGTTTGCCCTTCTTTGGAAGGTTCGACCTCTCTTCATTCATATTTAAATTCAGTGCTCTAATCTTTCGGGGTGGCACAATTTTCCTAGAAATTTTTGGTCTAGCCATGTCTGCAAAGCTTCAAGGCAAAGTTAGAAAATATTTGAACAAAAGCATTTAAAATCAGTTACAGGCAGACTCGCCGAAATGGTCGGTGAGTCGCCAAATCGCTTCGGCGACCTAGGCTTCTCGCCGAAAGTTATAGAGCCAAAAAACATGTATAACATGAATTTAAAGGCGTAATGGGGACATTAGGTGAACCGTCGAGTGGTTCAGCGAGCTCGATCCAGCTCACCAAATGACCCAACATGCCTATTTTCAACCCAACCTCTCCAACTCAACCCTGTGACCTCCAAAAATAACATCAATTAATGTGCTGCTCAAATTCAAACATGAACCATATCATACGAGCATAACCCCACAAGATTTAACATAATCCAATGCACCAAATTACGAGATTTCAATATTTAGAGCAATATGGGTAATGTTTTCAAATTAAAAATCGGCATTCAAATATTCTAATCCTATTAGAGAGGCCCAACACACATCAATAAGATAAGATAATTGCAAATGAGTACAAATTCAATAAAATAAACTCGGAGTTTGGAAAACCAACCTGTTATGCCTATTAAAGTACGTTGAAATGCTAGGCGGCAATGTAATCCAAAGTCTGAGCACCAATCAACAACCAAAATACTTATGAAATGCAAAAATATTGAAAATACTAACTAGGTGCGAGTTTGCGAAGTTTGAAAGCGAGGGAAAGTGAAGATTTTGAAACTTTGAAACTATTGGCCTTTAAAACCGTCCAATTCTTGCCCATTCAGTAACTTTTGTCGCGTTCGCCGACCCACTCGGTGACATGCCGAGTGTTCACTTACCTCACCGACCTTGTCGGCGATTCGCCAATGATTTCCTGGGATCGCCAAGTTTTACAGACTCCATTTTAAAGATGTCTTGAGTCGAACGACGAATTAGGTTGGGCTCGCCTACCTCCTCTGTATTGCGCCGACTGGAACTTTTAGCTCGCCAACCTGCATTTTTCACACACTCTCCACACTTTAACCTGCAAAATCAACACACCATAAGTTTTAAAACAAAAATAAAGCAATAAAGGGTTTTGGGTTGCCTCCGTAACATCGCCTTATTTAACTTCGTGGTACGACGCAAGTCACCATTCAAACCTCATTCTCGAGGTTAACCATAATATCTCTAGGTAACCCCTCTTTATGCTGTGAGTAGATACATGCCAACATTTCGCCTATTTGGGCGTCTTGTAGCTGAATAATCATGGAATGTGAGGTCGTCATCTGATTCCGCATTTTCACATTCTCTTTTATCTCATTCAACACTTTATCTTGTTCCTAGATTTTGTGTAGAATGAGTGAGAGGAGATCTCCATTTTTTCCACCCTCATGTTGCTTCATCTTTTTGCACTTGCGGGGGGGGAAGGTACTTGCTCTTATTTTTAAACATTGCTTCAAACTACATTACCTTCTTAGACAGATCATCCAGCTGAATAAAAAATGCAGCCAATTCTTGGTCCTTTTCCGTTTCCTTGTTGGCTTTAACCATGCCATCAAGGAATTGGGCTACTAATCCATATGGTTGTCGTATCAAACAACCTGCAAAATGACATAACTTCAATTTCAAGTATCAACGATCGCGTGTAGTAATATAACCCAACCAAATGGGTTGGGGTCGAGTCCCAAGGGAGCGATTAGTAATCGAGAATTAAATAGAAAAGTAAAATTTAGTTCTAATATCAATGGGGGGTTTGTATTCAACTAAGGAAAAAAATAGCAAATATATAAAGATGCGAAATAGGGAGACAAAATTCTTGGAATGTGATAGGAATATGGGATAAAATAAACAATCAGGTAAATGTTATTGATAGTAAATCGCTGAACATTTGTAACTAAGCTAGACTTTAGACGGGGTAAATTTTCTATCGAACAACTTACCTCGAATCAACTCGATTTCTCTCGAACACCGAGTTGCAACAATTAAGCACAGTCTTCGCCTTAGCCAATTCACCCTCTAGAGCTAAATGTGTGGGAGAAGGTCTAGGATTCACTCTCTCGAGTTGAACAAACGACGACCCAATAACCACAGACTATCGATTTAGGATTCTTGGTTTTAAAACCTCTCTCTCGAGCAAGCCGAAAACACGAAGATGAAATCGTGTTTGCAACTACAATTCCATTAAGTTCAAACATAACTACTAAACGAAATTATATTTAAACAACAAATAGACTATCAATGAGCAATACCTAACAGTAAATTTAACCCATATTCACAAAATCAAGCCCCAAGAATTGTTAGCTAGACATGAAAAAAGAGATAGAAATCTATACCAAAAAATGTTTCCATCAAATGTGTACGATAAATAATGTCTTTAAATACATCAAGGATGAATATTCTTCAAGACCCACTTCCAATTTCTTGGAGTTGAAAACCTTTAAAACCTTCAAGCTTAAGAACAATGTCTCCCAAAAACTCTAAGAACTAAAACTGAAAATATTCTAAAAATTAGTAATGATTTGCTACAACTTGATACTAAGCTACAAATTTAAATGGGTATTTATAGTTTACAAAAATTTGTGCTGCGAAGGATCACTCGGCGCAGTTAGTGAGGATCGTCGATGCACTCAGCGATCCGCCCTTTGATCCGGTTCATCAGCTTTCATCTTTTGCCTTCAGCATCTTCGTATTTTGAATCATTGGGTGATATGGTGTTGCTTCACAAAACTGTTCGGTGAAGCGCCGACTGCTCTCTTTTATCGCCAACTTGATCTTTTCCTTCAGGGCTCAGCACACTGGAACTTTGGGAGAGGTTAAGGCCATTCGACAACTCGCCTAATGTATTAGGCGTTCCTCAGACCTTCTTTTCTTCGTTCTTTTGGGCTGCCTTGTTTCTTTTTGTTTCATAGTGTCCATGCTTTGTTCCTAAGTTTAAATACCTGAAATTCAAGTATTTACATTAGTTATTGAGACAAAATATGCATTTGAGGGCACTAAATCCATTAAAATAAACCCTAAATGAGTCCAAATCATGGCCTCATCATTTATGCATGAATCCATGCAAAATAATACTACAACATGATTATAGGATTTGAAATTATTCTAACAACTAAAACCCAACAATTCTAACATTCAAGAAACCCTAGGTCTGGATAACATTAAGGAAATCAACATTCTGACTGAATCTAAGGACCTAATGAATGAAAGGAACCCACTAGTGAAATCCCACATACCTGGTGACGAATTTCATGGAGAAATCTTTTGATTTCAGGGCTGGAACTGATGGAACCTTATTGCGTTCTTAAACTAAGGTTTTTGACCTCTTTCTTCTCTTACGCTCTAATTTTCTAAGTTTTGATGAATGATCTAACTTAGGTAAGTTCTAGTTATGTTTCTAGGCTAAAACTATCCAAAACTACGTAGTTTAGGGTTTAAACGATGTAGTTTAGGGGTCCAACGCATAAGGAAAAGACCACAAGACCCCTGACTTAACTGTTGTCGGGGTCACCGATGGACGGGACCGACGGACCGTCAATCGACTGATGGTCTGTACTGGTCAATCGACAATTGACTTTTGAGGCTGGAATTAGAGGGTTCGACCTACGACCCTGGAGTCTGTGGTCTGACCTACGGTCCATAGGTTCTGGCGTGGGTCAGGACTTAGATTATTTTTTCTGGGTCTTTCTGGGGAGGGTTGTAGATGAGGGTCCACGGAACACCAGAACGGACCGTGGGTCTCCCTAAGAGTCAACATTTTATTCTCTAAATTTTCAAGTAGAAAACATTTTGCTTAGCTTTTGAAGATTTGAAGACTTCCAATTCCAAGAAATTGGAAGTGGGTGTTGAAGATTCCTCATCCTAGACTCGTTTAAAGTAAATATAAATCATAACCAGTTGATGTTACTTCGATTTGGTATCATTTTCTTCCTTTTCTCTATTCCTAGCTAAAACCCCAATTCTTGGGGTGTGATTTTGTGAATATGGGTTAAATATCATGTTGGGTATTGCTTATTGTTAATCTATTTGCTGTTTAAATGTAATTTCGTTTAGTAGTTGTGTTTGAACTTAATGGGATTGTAATTGCAAATACGATTTCATTTTAGTGTTTTTGACTTGCTCAAGAGAGAGGTTTTAAAACTAAGACTACTAAATCGATAGCCGGTGGTTATTGGTTCGTCATGGATTCAGCTTGAGAGAGTGAATCCTAGGCCTTTTCCCAGACATTCAGCTCGAGAGAGTGAATGGGCTAAGGCGGAGGTTGTGCTTAAAAGTGGAAACTTGGTGTTCGAGAGAAACCAAGTTGAGTCGGGGTAAGCTGCCAGGCTAATCATTGAAATTGATGTACAAATGATACAAGGGCACAGGCAAAAGGTGAACAAATGCTCTCTCGACGCGTCGCTGAGTGTATTGTGTGAAAAAAATTGACCGTCGAGAGTCACAGGTCAATTAGTACATAAAACGTGCAGTTAAGAGCAAAATGGAGCTGGTAGGCAAACCCCTGAGCATTTCGGCGGACTTTGTTCACCTCGCCTAACAACTCAATGTGTCCATTATCAACCCAACATTTTAAATCTCACCTAGCAACCCCACATAATATAGCTTACGCGCACATAACTCAATTTCAACGAAAACACATAGAAACTTCTATTCCCATCACGTAACAATCTAACTCAAAGCATAGCTAAGTGGGAATTCCTCGAATAATACACTAGGTGCCACATTATAATCGAAAATATATGTAATTCCAGTAACTAAGAGACTCAACAGAAGTTTAACACTTTCATCATTACGCAAATGAGTACAATTATAATATTTTTAAATGTGAGGTTTAGACTACCAACCTTAGATGATGAATAGATGCTAACGAAGTGCCAGGCAGCAATGCAATTCAAATCCGCGCACAAATCAATGAACCACAATATTCCAAAAATGCAAGAAATATAAAACTATGGTACAGATGTGAGTTTGGAAGGATGAAGAAATGACAAAAAGTGAGTGAAATATGACTTTTAAACATGTGGCCTGCAAAAATCGTCCAGTTCTCGCCTGTTCAACGATGTGAGTCAAGTTCGCCTATTTAATCGGCGACACGCCGTTTGTCTAATTTCCTCGCCGAAGTTAGCAGGACCTTTAATTTATGTAGGGATCCCAACGGCGATCTATGTCGAGATCGCCAACATGGTTGGCGATGCACCAGTAATTTGTCTAGACCGCTGAGCTTTACAGAAGCTCATCTGAGGATGCCTTCGGTCAGACTGCAGAAGAAATTTAGTTCACCGAACTTGTCGGCGATCCGCCAACTGAACCTGTTGCTCGCTTTCATTCATCTTTTCAAGCAATTCCCTAGCTTCAACCTGTACAAACAAAACACTACTATTTTATCAATAAAATTAAAAAGCAAGTAATTAGTTTTGGGTTGCCTCCCAAACAGCGCCTTAGTTAATGTCGTGGCACGACGTAAATCAGCAACTATTCTTCATCTTCGGAGTCGCCCATGTTGTCATTAGGCGAGTCTTCGGCGAATGGTGAGTAATGGCCTGATATCAAATCGCCAATTTGAGCATCCTACAGCTGGATAGTCATGGAGTGAGAGGTTGATGCTTCATTTAGCATTGCGATATATTCCTTTATCTCATTCAACATCTCCTCGTACGCCTCCATTTTCTATTGAATGAGGGAATGAGCTTCATCTCCTTGCACATATCCTTGCTTCTTCCCATGACTACACTCACGGAGAGAGAGGTGCTTTTCTTTACCCATGGTTTGTACTTCCGATTTTGTGACTCGGTTGGATAGATCATGCAACTGGGTAATTAGTGCCTCCCACTCCTGTTTCTTTTTGGCTTTTTTTCTAGTGGCTACCATGCCATCAAGGAGTTTTTCGACGACTTTATAGGGCTGGTATAACATGCCTCCCTCTCAAATATGATCGGTTATGCTTCTATTCTCGAGTCCAAGACCCTATAGAAGCACTCCAGTAGTGCCTTATCTATCATCGCAAGAGATGGGCATGGTTGCAGCACTGCTTGAAACTTCAGCCACATGTCCTGAATTATTTCATCCCCTACCTGTTTAAATGTTAAGAGGTTGTCCCTTAGGTTCAATAGTTTCAGCAGGGGATAATTCGTGTGGTATCCATAATGATCATCCATCGTTAGTTCCCTGTTGTGATGTTCAAACAAGCAAAGCAAAACTACAACTAAGATTAGTAAAGCTAAAACTAAGGAAAACATAAATTCTTGCCAATGATCCTTGGGATTACATACAATCAAAAACTCAAAGAAAAACAAAACTAAGAGTAAAATTAATAATCTACGATTAATAAGACGGAAATTCTACTGAACTAAAAATTCTCAACTAACACCACTCCCCGGCAGCGGCACCATTTTGATGCTTATCGTGACCAACGACACTAACCTACTGTATGAGTGTCTACGATCGTCGATAGTATAGTAACCCAACTAAAGGTTGGGGTCGTGTCCCAAGGGAGCGATTTTGAGAATCAGTAGCCAATTAGAATTTCATTTGAATTAGTCGTAGCTAAAAACATTTACGATAAAATACATTGTAAATATAAAGGGGTGACACAGAAGTGTCAAATATCAAATGTGGGTTTTGTCACAAGTAGTAAAACAAAAAAATCAAGTATTGGGAAAGGTTCTTGAGATGTGACCGCAATAGAAGTTGAGATAAATCGTTGGGTACATGCTTTCAATAGGAAATTTGCAAGACAATAGTGACTAGGTTAAGCTTTAAATAGAAATAAGTTCCCTCTCGAGCAACAAACCCCGTTTCAAATGAGTTCCTATCGGACACCCATTTGTCGCATGAAGAACAGCCTACGCATTACCCCACTCACTCTCTCGAGCTGAATGTTAGGATGTGAGACTAGGGCTCACCCTCTCAGGCTGAACCTAATGTCGACCCATTCCTTAGGTCATCAGTCTAGTGGTTTTGATTTCACGACATCCCTCTTGGGTAAACAGAAAACACATGGGTGGCTTTGTATTTGCAACTACAAACCCTTTAGATTAAACCACAACCACTAGCTGAAATCACCATTAAAATAGATCTAACCTATCAGCAAGCAAGACCCAGCAAGAATACAACCCATATTTGTTAAATCACACCCCAATAATAGGGGGTTTTTAGCACACATCAAGAAATAAGAAATTATACCTATCATGATAAAGAAATAAATTGGGTATAAGAAATTAAACCTTGAATTAAGCTACGGAAGAAGAATAAAGAAGACCCACTTCTAACTTTGGGAAGATGAACTCCTCTCTTCAAGTCTCCACAAAACCCTCTCCAAACTTGATAGAAAAATACTATAGACTAATAATAATTTTTACTCTAAAATGTTCCACACTAAGACTACAACTCTAACTAGTATTTATAGTTTTCACAGATTGTGCTGCGGAGGATTGTTCGGCGACATTAGTCGACATCGCCGATGAACTCGGCGATCCGTCCTTTAATCAGCTCATCGCCTTCAGTGTCTTGCCTTTAGCATCCTCTTATTCTGGATCATTGGGCGGTACAGTACTGATTTGCGAAACTAATCGGCGACTCGCCGACTGCTCATTTCCTCGCCTTTCGATCCACTTTCTTCAAGGCTTCGCGTACTGGAACAAAGGGCGGTGCATGTCAATTCGGTGAATCACCAAGTTGGGCTCGGCGATCCGCAGACTTTCATTTCTTATTTTTTTCGCCCCTTTTTGCTCTGTTTTGCGCCTAAGTATCTATGCTTCCAGTAAAACTTCAAATACCTGAAACTTAAGTATTTTAATCAGTTATTGAGATAAAACAAGCATTCGAGGACACTATTTCTATTAAAACAAACCCCTAAATGAGTCCATAAGACGGAAATTCTACTGAACTAAAAATTCTTAACTAACACCACTCCCCGGCAGCGGCACCATTTTGATGCATATCGTGACCAACGACACTATCCTACGGTATGAGTGTCTACGATCGTCGATAGTATAGTAACTCAACTAAAGGTTGGGCTCATGTCCATAGGGAGAGGTTTTGAGAATCAGTAGCCAATTAGAATTTCATTTGAATTAGTCGTAGCTAAAAATAAAATACATTGTAAATATAAAGGGGTGACACAGAAGTGTCAAATGTCAAATGGGGGTTTTGTCACAAGTAGTAAAATAGCAAAATAAACAACAAAATCAAGTATGGGGAAAAGTTCTATGGATGTGACCACAATAGAAGTTGAGATAAATCGTTGGATACATGCTTTCAATAGAAAATTTGCAAGACAATAGTGACTAGGCTAAGCTTTAAATGGAAATAAGTTCCCTCTCGGGCAATTTACCCCGTTTCAAATGCGTTCCTCTCAGACACTCATTTGTCGCATGAAGACCAGAATACGCATTACCCCACTCACTCTTTCGAGCTGAGTGTTAGGATATGAGACTAGGGCTCACCCTCTCGGGCTGAACCTCATGTCGACCCACTCCTTAGGCAATCAGTCTAGTGGTTTTGGTTTCGTGACCTCCCTCTTGGGCAAGTCAAAAATGCATGGGTGGCTTTGTATTTGCAAGTACAAATCCTTTAGATTAAACCACAACCACTAGGTGAAATATCCATTAAAATACATCTAACCTATCAGCAAGCAAGACCCAATAGAAATATCAACCCATATTTGTTAAATCACTCCCCAATAATTGGGGGTTTTAGCCACACATCAAGAAATAAGAAATTATACCTATCATGATAGAGAAATCAACTGGGTAAAAGAAATTAATCCCTGAATTGAGCTACGGAAGAAGAATAAAGAAGACTTACTTCCAACTTGGAGAAGATGAACTCCTCTCTTCAAGTCTCCACAAAATCCACTCCAAACTTGAGATAAAAATACTATAGACTAATAATAATTTTTACTCTAAAATGTTCCATACTAAGACTATAACTCTAACTAGTATTTATCGTTTTCACAGATTGTGCTGCGAAGGATCGTTCAGCGACATTAGTCGAGATCACCGATGAATTTGGCGACCCGCCCTTTAATCAGCTCATCGCCTTCACTTTTTTGCCTTCAGCATTCTCATATCTGGATCATTGGGTGGTACAGTACTGCTTCGCGAAACTAATCGGCGACTCGCCGACTGCTCATTTCCTCTCTTTTCGATCCACTTCCTTCAAGGCTTTGCGTACTGGAACAAAGGGCGGTGCATGTCAATTTGGTGAATCGCCAAGTTGGGCTCGGCGATCTGTAAACTTTCATTTCTTGTTCTTTTCCGCCCCTTTTTGCTATGTTTTGCGCCTAAGTGTCCATGCTTCCAGTAAAACTTCAAATACCTGAAGCTTAAGCATTTTAATCAGGTATTGAGATAAAACAAGCATTCGAGGACACTATTTCTATTAAAATAAAGCCCTAAATGAGTCTAATTTGTGGACTTGTCAATAAACCCCTTAATTTATTATGTTTTTAATCGATAATGTTTTTAGCTATGGTTAATGATGACTCCAGAATTTGGACTCATTTTGGGCTTTGTTTTAAAAGATTTAGTTTCCTCAAATGCATATTTTATCTCCATAACTGATGTAAATCCTTAAGTTTCAGGTATTTGGAGTTAGAGGCAAAACATGGACACTACTTGGCAAAAAGGAACAAAACGGCTGAAAAAATGAAGAAAAGAAGGCTTGAGGATCGCTTAATGCATTAGGTGAGTCGCTGAATGTCCTTAACCTCGTGCAAAGTTCCAGTGTGCTGAGCCCTGAAAGAAAAGATCAAGTTGGCGATAAAAGGGAGCAGTCGGCGTGTCGTTGAACAGTTTCGCGAAGCAATACTATATTGCCCAATGATCCATAATGCGAAGATGTTGAAGGCAAAATCTGAAAGGCGATGAAGCAGACAAAAGGGCGGTTAACCGAGTGCATCGGTGATCACGACTAACTATGCGGAGTGATTCTTCGCAGCACAAATTTTTGAAAACTATAAATACTCATTTAATTATGTTGCTTAGTATCAAGTTGTAAATAATTATAACTGAGACTTAGAATATTTTCAGTTTTTAGTTCTTAGAGTTTTTGGGAGACATTGTTGTTGAGCTTGAAGGTTTTGAAGGTTTTCAACTTCGAGAAATTGAAAGTGGCTATCCAAGAATCTTCATCCTAGACGTGTTTAAAGACATTTTCTATCATACCCTCTTGATGGAAACACTTGTTGGTATTGATTTCTATCTCTTTTTCATATCTAGCTAAAACCCCAATTCTTTGGGTGTGATTTTGTGAATATGGGTTAAATTTCGTGTTGGGTATTGCTTATTGTTAGTATATTTGTTGTTTAAATGTGATTTCATCTAGTAGTTATGTTTGAACTTAATGGGATTGTAGTTGCAAATACGATTTCATCTTAGTGTTTTTGGTTACTCGAGAGAGAGGTTTTAAAACTAAGACTACTAAATCGATAGCCGATGGTTATGGGGTCGTCATGGGTTCAGCTCGAGAGAGTGAATCCTAAGCCTTTTTTCATACATTCATCTCAAGAGAGTGAATGGGTTAAGGCGGAGGCTGTGCTTAATTGCGGCAACTCGGTGTTCGAGAGAAATCGAGTTGATTCGGGGTAAGTTGCTCGAGAGAGAATTTACCCCACTAAAGTCTAGCCTAGTTACAAATGTTATGCAATTGACTATCTATAGCATTTACCCGATTGTGTATTTTATCATGTATTCTTATCACATCCCAAGAATCATGTCTCCCTATATTCACATCTTTGTATTTTCACTGTTTTAGTTGTTAATCGACTACAAACCCCATTGATAATTGACATTCGTGTCAACCCCTTAATTTATTATATTTTTATTCGACAATTTTTTTAGCTATGATTAACTCTAGCATATTCGCGCTTAACTCTTAATTCTCATAAACCGCTCCCTTGGGACTCGACCCCAACCCATTCGGTTGGTTTATATTACTATAGTACGATCGTAGATACTTGAATTAGAAGTTGTGTCTTGATTACACAAACATCAAAATGGCGCCGCTGCTGGGGAGTGGTGTTACTTGAGGATTATAAGTAGAGTTGAATTTTACTTTTGTTAGTCGTAGTTTACTTACTTAATTTCTAGTTTTGTTTTTCTTTGCGTTGCCATTATAAGCAGATACTTGAAGCTTGGCCAATAGATATGGTGGCAAATTGGAAGAGACGAACCAAGGAGTCGAGAGGGACTTCATGCTAGCTGCACTGGTAACTTAGCTGAACGATTTGGCCACCAAAATATCAGAGATAGAAGTACAGTGCAAAAGAAAAGAGAGGTACATACCCCCTCATGAGCAAAGAAAGTCTAAAGACAGTGAGAACAATCGTATCGAGGATACACTACTAATCATTCTCCAAAAGATCACTGAGCAAGATAGAGTGATAAAAGAGATGAAGGATAATATTAAAGTGTTAAATCAAATGATTGTCTCTCACTCAAGATCTATCCAACTGATTGAAACACTCATGAGTCATGAAGTGCCTCATCTCCACCCAAATGAGCAATTGGGGTTACCCAGTGACACTAGGGATAACCCCAATAATGGAGTTTGAGTAAAGTTATGCGTCGTACCACGACGTTAACTAAGGCACTTCTTGGGAGGCAACCCAAGATTTTATCGCTTTAAATTGTTATTTTAGAAATAATGGTGTGTTGATTGTGCAGGTTTGAGTGTGAAAAGTGTTTGAAAAGTGCAAAATTGGCAAACAAATAATTCAGTCGGTGAATCGCCAAATTGGTTGGCATACTTGACTTGGTCTGCCGTTTGGCTCAAAGAAAATTTAGCTTGGAGCCTGTAAAACTTGGCGAGTCACCAACCTGGTCAGCGATCGCGACAAAGTCCACCATTTAGATCCCCACGTAAATTGGAGGTCCTGTAAAACTCAACAGGATAAATGACCACTCGGTGAACACGAATAATACCACCAAGTGGGTGAAAACTGGACAGTCTTAAAGAGAGCCAAGAATTTAAATTTCAAACTTTTTCACTTTTCCTCACTTATTATTTGCCCAAACTCACACCCGCACTCTAGTCTCTATATTTCTTACATTTTTAGAGTATTATTAGTGTTGATCTGTTCTCGGAGTTGGATTTCATTGCCGCCTATCATTTCAAAGTAATTTAATCGGCACCAAAGGTTGGTCTTCCGTACCCCGAACTTAGGCTTTAGTAATTTGTTCTCTTATGTAAATGATATTATCGTATTGTCGTGTGCTTGGCCTCTCTGATAAGATTAGATTGCTCAAACGCCTATTTTAATTCGAGAATCTTGCCCATTTCGTCTTGATTTTTGAAATCACGTATGCTTGCGCGTTGAAATGATTAAATTTTGTGTTGTTGTGCTTGCATGTTATTTAGTTTGGCAAAACTGGGAGAAGTCTTAGTATCCCGGGGTGATGGGTGTTATGGGTCTGATCTTAACTGAACTACTGCATGCTTTGATTTTATTTTCATGGGTTGCAGGGTTGAATTCGAGAATGTGGGTTGAAGGTAGGCACGTTGGGTCATTTGACGAGCTAGGTCGAGCTCGCCAAACCACTCGGTGGTTCACCTAATGTCCCCATCTCGCCTTTAATTTCATGTTAAATGAGTAGTTGAAGTCTATAACTTTCGGCGAGAAGCCTGAGGTCTCCGAAAGCACTTGGCAACTCGCCGAAGGTAGTTTTGATCGCCCTTTCTCTATACCCCTGAACCTTTTATGCCTTGTAACTTACGACGAACTATCCCTTGATCGTTGAATGGGATCAACGATTCACCGAAAAGTTTTTTTCCCTTCGCCAACTTGCCAAAATATTTAAGCCAACTCTTTCGGCGAGCCCGATTCAGTTCGCCAAGGCAATTTAGCGACTCGCTGAATAGTCCTTCTGCAATTGCTTCTCTATGAAATTGATTAAGTATATCTAACTTTCCCACTAATTGGCTAGGTCTAAAGTTGCTAGGAGAAACATGCCACACCAAGGGAAAGCAAAGGGAATTACACTGAATGAGAATGCAACTGCATCCAGAGGCAAAGCCACAAAACTGTCCACAAATGGTGGGAAATGCAAAGGTAAAGGCAAGGCATTTGAGTTATCAGAAGCAAGCTCAGACAACGATGGCATTTATGCTACTTACCTCACCCCATCTAAAGGTGATGATGAGCATCCGGAGCCTCAAACTACAGAGTCTGAGGATGATGAGGTTGTCATACACAGAGGGCGGAGTTACTATCTAAAAAGAGGAATAATCCATCTAGGATCAGGAATCCGCAGCCTACCACCCCTACTCCTCCAGTCCCAGAATAAGCAATAGTACTGGCACCTCCGGTACATGGTCATCTGCCCAAGTCAATGAATAGATTAAAGACTGAGGGGTTGAGGACGATCCTTGAGGAAAAGTGTGTCGATAGATAGGGTTATCGAGAAGAACCCGAAGATAGTGGATTGCCTGAAACACCACAAGTTCTAAATCTTCACCAAACCCCGTGGTTCTTATATTCCAAGTTAGGTTAGAGAATTCTACAGTGCATACGGTGCATTGATACCCCAGAGGAATAAGCAAGAAACAACTTTCAAAGAAGTCGACTACGTGGTTGTCAGAGGTAAGAAGGTAACTTGTGACAGTGATGCTATCAACACAGTCTTGGGCATGTCCACGAGTATTAATGATCACTGCCAGCACTTGATCAGAACAAAGAAGCTGGAGGAGATGAAAAAATGGTTAGCCCCACTAATTTCAGATGGTACTCCGAAGTGGTTGGCAGAAGGGGCCCCAATTGAAAAGAAAGACCTAAACGTTGCTGCATGATTCTGGTTCGGTTTATCAGCAGCATAATCATGCCATCCCAGAATGAGCCAATCTTTCGCCTTGCTATGGTTGCATGTATGGGTTACATCATAAAGGAAACCATGATAAATTTGGGGATGATAATTGCTTCAGAGATTCTCCTGCATGCAAAGTAGTGCCAGACCTCACTTCCTTTCCCGGTATTAATCATCGAGTTGTGCAGACGAGCTCAGGTGCCTAGATATGCCAAGAAAGATGTGGAAGTAATTCCCACATCCATACCGATATTCGGAGGATCGAGGCAGAATATGAAGAAGGCAGCCCCGGTGGATTCTTCCCCGGCTGTAGACACAAACTTATCACCTGCAGAGGCATCTTTGCCTACTCCGGCCCCTGGGCCTTCAGGTACTCCTTGTGATGTATCTTCTGACGCCCCTAGTTCTTCTGCTGATGTACTACCTCCTAGATCTACTGTTGTCTCCTGGACTCCGATCATCTAGGCATCATTACTTCAAATGGGACAACTTGCCTAATCTGCAGATCGTCGGGCAGCCAAGCTTGAGACCTCTGTTCCTGACATTATTCAGGCTGCTTTGACTGATGTTGTGACACCATTGAGCACTGTCATTGATACCATTGCGGCAATGATAGCGGTGTGTGAGAGTGGTCAAGGAGCCATCAAGGAGGTGACGACTTTAAAAGCTGCCATTATTGAGCTGAGAAAAGATGTGGACTACCTGAAGTCCACCGATATGTCCATGGTCTTTGGAACAGTAGAGATTCAAGATGTGCTCGAGATGCCTCCAACTACCGCCGGACATAAGGATAGAATGGAGCAAACCACCGATCCTGAGTCAGAGGCAGAAACTGATAAGGAGATATTTGAGGAGACTGATGGAGTTGTAGATGAGGACCTGACTGAGACTGAAGCAACCATTATAGATATGGTTGTGTAGGCTTCCCTGTCAAATACACTGTTTGCTGCCTCTAGTGGAGCTGGCTCTTCTAGGTGACTCTGGGTACTAAGACCCAAGACTAGATCGATACACCGGGCACTGATGCCCAGACAGATGGAGCGACTGCTTAGACAGTATCCCCTATTTACCTCCATCTCTGTCTTTATATCTTTTCACTTTTGGATATTTTTATTTGCATTTGAGGACAAATGTTATTTTTATTTGTGGTGGGGTGAGGCCCACCTTTGTGTGATGATTATGACTCTTGTTTTGTTTATCTATTTGGGCTTTGTGCTAAATTTATATTGTGATGCTTTTTGTGGAAGGTTTGAGTTTGTGGCTCGTTATTTTTAATTGAAAATGATTTTTGACCCTTTCGGAAAAAAATTGCCACATCTTGTATGTGTTGAATGTGATTGTTCTCTTGCAAATTTGAGTATTAGTTTTGATCAATACCAATGACTCAAATAGTGCTCATAATCGAACAAACATGAATGTGCGGCTACAATGAGGCCAAATGAAGTTGCATAGACAATGTGTGAATTCTTTGCATCTCATTGTGACTGGCCCAATTATCGAATCGAGTCTCCTGTGATAATTGTTGCACACTAACAAAAGTGTGGAGTCTTGTTTGACTTTGGTGTCGATGCCTTGTGTGATGAGCTTACTGTGAACTATGCATGATAACACCTATAATTTACCCATTAGTCCAGTCGACTAAGTAAGACTATCTCTATCTTAGGCAATTTTGAAGAGTGTGAAACAATTTGACATATACCTCTTTTGTGACCTACCTTGTGAGCATGTGTGAATCTCTCTTGAACACCACTTGAGCCTTATCCTTCTTTGGAAGAAACTTGATGAAATCATAACCTTTCTTAAATACACTACCCATAATTCTCTTGATTTGTGGTTGATTGAATAGCCAACTTAGGTCAAAAGCCTAAGTTGGGGGTGTGGTGAAAAGAGAAGGCAAGTCAAGAAATGCAAGAAAAGTCTCATTTAACCCATGATTTTGAGAAAAATGGAACCCCTTCATATAAAAAAAAGGGAAAGAAAAAAAGAAAAAGAAAAAGAATGAAAAAGTTATGGAATAAAGTACAAAAGAAATGGGGTTTTCCAAACAATCCATGGAAAGTGAATAATGGGATGACCTATGAGCACTATACAAAATGATGAAAGAAGAGGAAAGGAAGTGTTGTGAGCACCACATTTCATGAGAATGAAAATCACTAAGCCTAAATGACCATACCTTTGCACTTAGCCCATTACAAGCCTTGAAAATCCCTTTTTGATCTTGAGTGAGCTGAAGCAATTGTCTATTGGAAAATACGGGCAAACCTATGGGTAAAAGCATGCATTATGTTCATCTTTGTGAGTGTAAGCGTTGCATTTGATTTCAAAGCTTTAAATTATGAACCATTCTGTGAATATGGAATCATTTTTTGTGTGAGGGCATTTGAACACTTTAGTTGAGCTTGAACTTGCATTTGAAGCAAGTATTGTGAGCTTGAGATTCTTTAATATTAGTGAGTCACAACTTGAAACTTTGAGTGCACATTGATCTTCGCATGAGTAAGTTGAATCTTGTGTGTGCATTCATGACTGAGTCTAGTGTAGCACTGCTTGAAACATCCTTTTTGAATTGATGAACTTGAGTTTTACTTGAGGACAAACAAAAGTTTAAGTTGGGGTGTTGATGAGTCCACAGTTTGGACTCATTTTGGGATTTGTTTTGATAGATTTAGTGTCCTCAAATGCATATTTTGTCTCAATAACTTATGTAAATCCTTAAGTTTCAGGTAATTGGTGTTTGAGGCAAATCATAGACACTACTTGGAAAAAAGGAACAAAACGGTTGAAAACACGAAGAAAACAAGGCCTGAGGATCGCCTAATGCATTAGGCGAGTCACTGAATGGCCTTAACCTCGCCTAAATTTCCAGTGTGCTGAGCCCTGAAGGAAAAGATCAAGTTGGCGATGAAAGGGAGCAGTCAGCATTTCGCCGAACAGTTTCGCGAAGCAGTAATATATTGCCCAATGATCCAGAACGTGAAGATGCTGAAGGCAAAAGCTGAAAAGCGATGAAGCAGATCAAAGGGCGGATCGCCGAGTGCATTGGCGATCCTGACTAACTGCGCCAGTGATCCTTCGCAGGACAAATTTTCAAAAACTATAGATACTCATTTAATTTTGTAGCTTAGTATCAAGTTGAAAAGAATTATTACTGAGACTTAGAATATTTTCAGTTTTTAGTTCTTAGAGTTTTTGGGAGACATTGTTCTCGAGCTTGAAGGTTTTGAAGGTTTTCAACTCCAAGAAATTGGAAGTGGGTATCCAAGAATCTTCATCCTAGACGTGTTTAAAGACATTTTCTATCTTACCCACTTGATGGAAACACTTGTTGGTATTGATTTCTATCTCTTTTTCATGTCTAGCTAAAACGTTAATCCTTGGGATGTGATTTTGTGAATATGGGTTAAATTTCGTGTTGGGTATTGCTAACAGTTAGTCTATTTGCTGTTTAAATGTGATTTCGTTTAGTAGTTGTGTTAGAACTTAATGGGATTGTAGTTGCAAATATGATTTCATTTTAGTATTTTTGGCTTGCTCGAGAGAGAGGTTTTAAAACTAAGCCTACTAAATCAATAGACGGTGGTTATTGGGTCGTCGTGGGATCAACTCAAGAGAGTGAATTCTAGGCCTTTTCCCACACATTCAACTCAAGAGAGTGAATGGGCTAAGATGGAGGTTGTGCTTAATTGCGGTAACTCGGTGTTCGAGAGACCGAGTTGATTCGGGGGTAGTTGCTCGAGAGAGAATTTACCCCCACTAAAGTTTAGCCTAGCTACAAATGTTCAGCAATTGACTATCAATAGCATTTACCCGATTGGGTATTTTATCCCGTATTTGTAACACCCCTAAATATTAACCAAGAGTCGCATGTGAATTTACCGTTGCTTAATTACTACAATATGTTTTATTCTCATTTTGGGAACTTGAAGTTTTGTGATAATTGAAAACTTGTTTAACATAAATTGTGATCGTAATTCAAGGTATTGTATTGGGGTATTTTCGTAATATTCTAATTAGAATTATGTATAACTTTAAAAGGAGGTGAGGGAAATATATATAGGTGTATATGTATGCATTTTGGGCAACACACAACTATTTGGGCAGCCACCTTTTGGAGACAGATGTGCATTGTGATAAACATCACTTTTGAGACTATATTTTGACACCTTTTCTAGTCAAATTTATCTCACCTGAAGTATAAGAATCTTAGAACATTATCTAACAAGTTGTACTTCAAAATCACAAGAGAAAAACTTGGCCCTTTGGCTGGAATTCGAGACACACTCCTTTTTGGTAAGTGGTAAAATATGTTTTGGAGCTGGTTAGTGTTTAGTATTTAAACCATAACTTGAGTTATAGAACTTAGTTTACAGTGAATAAATATGATCTGGAAAGATAATTCATAGACCTACAACTCTTATATTTATGTAAAACTCTAATTTAGCTATTATGGATTCATAATATGTGACTCAACATAGGACAAGTTTTGTCCAGAGTTAGAAATTAGAAATCATGTATAGACAACTGTTAGTATTTTGAATATATCTTCTTGTACAAAATATATTTTTCGGTGATTCTTGTTTGGTTGCAACTGTAAGAGATGTACCTACATCTTTTATGAAGGTTATAAAGTCTAGTTTTGCCGTTTTCCTTTTTAAATCTAAGTTGCGATATAAGGTACTAGGCTGGCCAGAATCACTATTTTGGGAGCATAGTTGTATTTGTATAGGCTAAGCTTACTTATGATAATAATCCTGTTTTATTTCGACATTATTGAGATACTAGGAATTAAAGAAGTTATTTAATTGTATTTTTAAGGTTGTATATACTAGTGAACAAGTTGAGGACCTTAAAACGTTAGTTGGTCTACGGTCTGAACTCGCGAAGTTGTGTTGGACTGTTTCTTTGCTAAAGCACCTAGGTTTGTGTATAAACTTGTACTTGCACTCTTTTAACTGTTGGTATATCTGAAAGTTGATCTTGGTACCTTAGTTACCTCTTGTCACTTTGCATTGTCATGTTGGTATCCTTTAAGACGTTAAAGACGCTTGTGTAACTCGCCCACTTGTACGGATTGTTTGATCACTTGGCACTCTTGTTGGGACCTATCCTTCTTGTGGCTGTGACTTTGTCACTATTGGCATGCCTCTTGATTCAGATCATTTGCCATCCTGACTCTGGATTTTTAGTCCGTCTTAAGAATGGAAGTTGTCCATTTTAAGTATGAACTAGAAAGCCATTTTTTATATGGTTCTTGGTTCTCTTGATTATTGGGCTTTAACCCTTCTTGATATAGGGCATCGGCCCTTCTTGATACCTGTTTGTGTTTGGTGTGATGACATGATGTATATATTGGGTGAGCCTTGTTATTGAATCTCTTGGAAATTGGTGCTATGAGAGTTTTTGACATTTGGATATTTAAATATCAAACTTGATAGTCTTATTATATTTTTTACTTAATTTAAATTATTATGTTTCAATGGTGCTGCCCATGACTTGAGAAAGTTAACTTGGTGAATCTGATGGCTCCGAACCTATAGGTTTTATACCACTAAGCTATATGCTTAGCGATAATTGTTTCTATCGTAGGGAATGATCGAGTGGATGCATGAAGCTTGCCATTTGAGATGGAAATATTTAGAGCCTTAAGGAAGATCACATTTGCATATAGCCATCTGTTTTTGTATAAATCTTGGGACTTGTACATGATCTATATGTTGTATATTTACATGAAATTTTGAGGACTAATTTGATCATGTCACCATGGGTTGTAATATAAGTATGTCTATATGTTTTGTTCTTTTGGGGTGTGTAAGCCCAAGTCTTGTAATATATGAAAGTTTCTACTAATTTTGAATGATTGTGTGAAGTATGAACTACCTAGTTTGGGTACTCGGAAGTTAGTAATATTCTTTTTATATCATTTTTACTAGTTTGAGGACAATATATGAATAAAAATCTCGTGAGTTATTGGCTTATATTATTTCGGAAGGGTCGCTACAAGTGTTGGTATCAGAGCCTAGGATTGTGGTTCTAGGACTTTTGTTGTGAATTACTTGTACACTTGTTCACTTTCGAAAAAAGTCCTATTTGGATTATTTGTTCACTTATATGGTTTATAATATTTTATCGCATATAGAGTGCACATGCATCATGTACATGTCCCTAATGCAATGTGATCTTTCCTTTTGAAAGAATTAAGTTATGACCTCTTCTTCTGACCAACCTATGAAAGCTGATCGTGAAGGTTTGGGTACCTCTGTTCCCCAACCTCATATACTATAAGAGGTTGGAGAACCTTTCTCAAATCAATATGTTCCCCACACTAGTGGGTCTGAAGTGGGAAACCATCAGGGTGTAAGAGCTGGTTCACATATTCACATGAGACGTGGTATTCAAGCCATGAATTCTCCTTTTCAACAAATGGCTGAATTCTTCCACCACATGGCTAAAGTGATGCATGGTCCCAACGTGATTAACTTTGAGAAAATGAGGAAAATCGGTAGAGTGGAGTTTGAAGGCACCATTGATCCCCATGGATGCTGAACAATGGCTGGAGCGCATGGAGAGGGTATTTGAGCAGTTAGAGTGTTCAGATGTTGCCAAATTTAAGTATGTTAATTCACTATTACAAAATGATGTGTACGATTGGTGGGTAAGTGTTCCAAATGCCAAGGTAAAACCTCATGTTCTTACTTGAGATGATTTTCTTAGGGAATTTCGTATGAAATATGTTCCACCTGCTTATTGTGATGCAAAGAGAAAGGAGTTTTTTAATTTAAGGCAGCAAGGCATGTCTATTGTTGAGTACCAACAGAAGTTTCTAAGGCTCTCTTGTTATGTTGTGGGTATTATTAAAGAGGAAAAAGACAAGTGCAGGAAATTTGAAGATGGTTTAAATGATTCCATTAGAAAGAATGTGGCGATCCTGCAACATGAGAATTTTTGTAAGTTAGAGTCTGCTGCTTTTACTTGGGAACGACTTGATAAAGAAGAAGCTAGTAGAAATGAAAGCAAATTTCGAAAGCCTAGACCAGATTTTGGGGGTCCATCAAAAATGGGAAAGTTTGATAATTCTAAGGCTGGTAGTGATAACAGCCCACCGCAACAAAAGCAAAACATATCAGATTTTTCTACAGCTAGCACTCCAAATTATTGCCAAGGCAAGCCTCGTGTTCCCACTTGTCCGCAGTGTGGAAAGAAATATTATGGTACTTGTAGGAGAGCTTCTGGTGCATGTTTCAATTGTGGGAGCTTTGATCATAATGTGAAGGATTGTCCTAATCCTAATAATGCTCCTTCATTGAGAACTGAAGGCTCAGTTCATAAGCCTTCTATTAATCCTCCTCAAACTAATAAAGGTGCAAGACTTAAAAACGCCCAAGCAGCAGGTACAAATGGAGCTAATCAAGCTAGTGGACAAAACACTACTACACGTGCTTATGCTATGAGGCAGAGGGATGATCAAGATGCACAAGACGTAGTTGTTGGTAAATTTCACTTATTTGGCTTTTGTGTGTTTACATTGATTGATCCGGATTCTACACATTCCTATATTTGTTCATCACTTGTTTTTCCTGAAAATGTGAAATCTGTGAGAGTTAATTATGATGTGTTGGTTAAAAGTCCTTTGGGTTATCAAGTGGTGTGTAATTGAGTTTACCAAGATTGTCCCTTTGTGATTCAAAACCTAGTCTTACCTGCTGATTTGATTGAAATGCCCTTCAAGGATTTTGATGTTATTATCGGGATGGATTGGCTTTATAAATATCATGCGGTGGTAGATTGTAGGTCTAAGCATGTGACTTTTAAAGATCCGACATTTTCACACATCATTGTACAAGGTGAAAGATCATTGACATCTAGTATTATTTATGCGGCCTTGGCAAAAAAGTTGATGCATCAAGGTTATGGAGCATACCTTGCTCACATAGTTGATACACGGTTGGAGAGTCCTTGTAACAAGGACATACATATTGTATGTGATTTTCCAGAAGTCTTCCCAGAAAACCTTCTTGGATTTCCTCCAGAAAGAAAGGATGAATTTCCAATCGAGCTTATTCCTGGATCTACCCATATTTCTATCACTCCTTATAGAATGGCTCCGGCAGAATTAAGAGAATAAAAAGCTCAATTGCAAGAACTTCTTGAGAAAGGTTTTATTCGACCCAGTGTTTCTCCTTGGGGAACCCCTATTTTATTCGTAAAGAAGAAAGATGGCACTCTTAGGCTTTGTATATATTATAGGCAATTGAATAGAATAACAATCAAGAATAGATATCCACTATCAAGGATCGATGACTTGTTTGACCAACTAAAGGGTGCTAAAGTATTCTCAAAGATTGATATAAGGTCTGGATATCGCCAACTGCGTGTTAGAGAGAAGGATGTTCCTAAAACTGCTTTTAGAACTCGGTATGGTCATTACGAATTTTTGGTGATGCAATTCAGATTGACAAATGCTCATGCGGTATTCATGGATCTAATGAATTGAGTATTCAAGTCTTATCTTGATCAATTTGTGGTTGTTTTTATAGATGATATTTTAATATTTTCCAGAAATAGTGAAGACCATGATAATCACCTCTGGATTATTTTGCAAATTTTGAAGGAGAAAGAACTTTATGCTAAACTTTCCAAGTGTGAAATTTGGCTTGATGAAGTGACATTTCTGGGACAAGTTGTATCAGCCGAAGGCGTGAAAGTGGATCCTAGTAAGATACAAGCAGTTGTTGAATGGAGACCTACCAAAAGTCCAACCGAGGTTAGAAGTTTCTTAGGCTTAGCAGGATACTACAGAAGATTTGTGAAAGGCTTTTCCATTATCACCTCTCCTTTGACTAAGCTCTTGCAGAAGAAGTAAAGTTTATTTGGGATGACAAATGCTAAGAGAGCTTTGAAACTCTCAAATCCTTGTTGACTCAAGCGTCTATACTTAATCTACCAATTGAAGGGAAAGAGTATGTAGTATACAGCGATGCTTCTCACAATGGTCTCGGATACGTTTTGATGCAAGAAGGGAAATTTATTTCTTATGCCTCTCGGAAATTAAAATTGCATGAATTGAATTATCCTACTCATGATCTTGAACTTTCTGTTGTAGTGTTTGCTTTAAAAATATGGCAGCATTATTTGTATGGAGAGAAATGTCATATATTCACTAATCATAAGAGCTTAAAGTACTTGGGTACTCAGAAAGAGCTAAACCTTCGACAACATAGATGGCTTGAACTTATCAACTTAAAGTACTTGGGTACTTAGAAAGAGCTAAACCTTCGACAACGTAGATGGCTTGACTCATCAAGGATTATAACTGCACGATTGATTATCATCCAGGTAAAGTCAATGTCGTTGCAGATGCCTTAAGTCGAAAATCCTTCACAAACATTTCCTTGAGTCCTTTACCCTTGCTTCTTGAGTTAAGAGCCATGAATGTTTGTTTTACACCTGATTCAAATGGTTCAGTTATTGCTAATTTGCAAGTAAAGCCAATATTACTTGAATAGGTGAAGGACGCACACAAGATAGATGAGAAACTTGTAAAATTGACTAGAGAAGTTCAAAATTGGGGAAAACTTGATTTTACATTAACAGAGGATGGAGTCTTATTTTATCAAGATAGACTATGTGTCCCTAATGATGACAAATTAAGGAGAGAAATATTGAATGAAGCACATACCTCACCATATGCAATGCATCCTGGGGGTACAAAGATGTACCAGACCATCAAAGAAAATTATTGGTAGAATGGTATAAAGAGAGAGATTGCGGAGTTCATTTCTAAATGTTTGGTTTGTCAACAAGTAAAGGCAGAACATCAGGTCCCAGTAGGTTTACTACAGCCTTTGTCGATGCCGGAATGGAAATAGGAGAGAATAACTATGGACTTTGTTTCTGGACTTCCTCGCACCCAAAGAAATCATGATGCAATATGGATGATTGTGGACAGGCTAGCTCACTTCTTAGCAATCAGGATGGATTACTCACTTGAGCGTTAGTCGAATTGTACATTAATGAGCTTTGGGTACTAAGCTAAAATTTAGTACTTCGTTCCATCCTCAAACAGACGGCCAGTCAGAAAGAGTGATACAAATTTTGGAGGATATGCTTCGAGCTTGCAGTATGGAGTTTGAGGGTTGTTGGGACAAACACTTGGCTTTGATAGAATTTGCTTACAATAACAGTTATCAATCGAGTATTGGAATGCCTCCCTATGAAGCCTTGTACGGAAGAAAATGTCGGACCCCTCTTTGTTGGAGTGAATTTGGTGACAGAAAGCTTGTTGGTCCTGAAATTGTGCAACAAACAGAGGACAAGGTAAAAATTATCAAGGATCGTCTAAAAATTTATTCGGATAGACAAAAGTCATACACTGATCTTAAAAGGTGTGACATTGAATATCAAGTGGGAGATAAAGTATTCCTAAATGTGTCTCCATGGAAAAAGATTATGAGATTTAACCAAAAAGGAAAACTTAGTCCCCAATTTAATGGACATTATGAGATACTTGAAAGGGTTGGACCAGTTGCATATAAATTAGCTTTGCCACCAGAGTTAGAGAAGATCCACAATGTCTTTCATGTTTCTATGCTCAGAAGATATCGTTCGGATCCATCACATGTTCTTTCAGTTGAATCTATTGAGATTAATCCCGACTTGACTTATAATGAAGAACCTATCCGAATTGAAGCTCGAGAAGTAAAGCAACTTAGAAACAAGAGAATTCCCTTAGTAAAGGTACCTTGGAGGAACCATTCGGGAAAGAAAGCTACCTGGGAAAGAGAAGAAGACATGAGGACCCAGTATCCGCACTTGTTCCGGGACTAGTGTAAGGTAAATATCGAGACAAAAATTCTTTAAGAGGGAGGGATTTGTAACACCCCTATATATTAACCAAGAGTCGCATGTCGATTTACCGTTGCTTAATTACTACAATATGTTTTAATCTCATTTTGGGAACTTGAAGTTTTGTGATAATTGAAAACTTGCTTAACATAAATTGTGATAGTAATTTAAGGTATTGTATTGGGGTATTTTCAAAATATTCTAATTAGAATTATGTATAACTTTAAAAGGTGGTAAGGGATATAAATATAGATGTATATGTATGCATTTTGGGCAGCACACAACTATTTGGGCAGCCATATTTTGGAGACAAATGTGCATTGTGATAAATATCACTTTTGAGACTATATTTTTACACCTCTTCTAGTCAAATTTGTCTCACCTGAAGTATAAGAACCTTAGAACATTATCTAACAAGTTTTTCTTCAAAATCACAAGAGAAAAACTTGGCCCTTTTGGCTGGAATTCGAGACACACTTCTTTTTGGTAAGTGGTAAAATTTGTTTAGGAGCTGGGTAGTGTTTAGTATTTAAACCATAACTTGGGTTATAGAACTTAGTTTACAGTGAATAAATATGATCTACAACGATAATTTGTAGACCTACAACTCTTATGTTTATGTAAAACTCTAATTTAGCAGTTATGGATTTGAAATATGGGACACAACATAGGACAAGTTTTATCCAGAGTTCGAAAATAGAAATCCTGTATGGACAACTGTTAGTGTTTTGAATATATCTTTTTGTACAAAATATATTTTGCGGTGATTCTTGTTTGGTTTCAACCTTAAAAGATGTACCTACATCTTTTATGAAAGTTATAAAGTCTAGTTTTGTCGTTTTCCTTTTCAAATCTAAGTTGCGCCATAAGGTACAAGGCTGGCCAGAATCACTATTTTGGGAGCATAGTCGTATTGATACATCCTAAGCTTACTTGTGATGATAATCCTATTTTATTTCGACATTATTGAGATACTAAGAATTAAAGAAGTTATTTAGTTGTATTTTTAAGGTTGTATATACTCGTGAACATGTTGAGGACCTTAAAACGTTGGTTGGTCTACGGTCTGAACTCGCGAAGTTGTGTTTGGACTGTTTCTTTGCTAAAGCACTGAAGTTTGTGTATAAACTTGTACTTGCACTCTTTGCACTGCTGGTATATTTGAAAGTTGATCTTGGTACCTTGGTTACCTCTTGTCACTTTGCATTATCGTGTTGGTATCCTTTAGGACGTTAATGACGCGTGTGTAACTCACCCACTTGTACGGATTGTTTAATCACTTGGCACTCTTGTTGGGACCTATCCTTCTTGTGGCTGTGACTTTGTCACTATTGGCATGCCTCTTGATTCGGATCATTTGCCTTCTTAACTCTGGATTTTTAGTCCGTCTTAAAAATGGAAGTTGTCCATTTTAAGTATGAACTAGAAAGCCAATTTTAATATGGTTCTTGGTTCTCTTGATTATTGGGCTTTGACCCTTCTTGATACAGGGCGTCGGCCCTTCTTGATACCTGTTTGTGCTTGGTGTGACGACATGATGTATATATTGTGTGAGCCTTGTTATTGAATCCCTTGGAAATTGGTGCTATGAGCGTTTTGGACATTTGGATCTTTAAATATCGAACTTGATATTCTTATTGTTTACTTGATTTAATTATTATGTTTCAATGGTGCTGCCCATGACTTGAGAAAGTTAACTTGGTGAATCTGATTTCTCCGAACCTATAGTTTTTATACCACTAAGCTATATGCTTGCGATAATTGTTTCTATCGTAGGGAATGATCGAGTGGATGCATGAAGCTGGCCATTAGAGATGGAAATTTTGAGAGCCTTAAGGAAGATCACATTTGCATATAGCCATCTATTTTTTGTATAAACCTTGGGACTTGTACATGATCTATGTGTTGTATATTTACATGAAATTTTGAGGACTAATTTGATCATGTCACCATGGGTTGTAATATAAGTATGTCTATATGTTTTGTTCTTTTGAGCTGAGTAAACCCAAGTCTTGTAATATACGAAAGTTTCTACTAATATTGAATGATTGTGTGAAGCATGAACCACCTAGTTTGGTTACTTGGAAGTTAGTAATATTCTTTTAATATCATTTTTACTAGTGTGAGGACAATATATACATAAAAATCTCGTAAGTTATTGGCTTATATTATTTCGGAAGGGTCGCTACAATATTCCTATCACATCCCAAGAACCCCTTCTCCCTATATTCACATTTTTGTATTTTCGCTGTTTTAGTTGTTAATTGACTACAAACCCCCTTAATAATTGACATTCATGTCAACCCCTTAATTTATTATGTTTTTACTCGATAATGTTTTTAGCTATGGTTAACTCTAGCATATTCACGCTTAACTCTTAATTCTCAGAAGCCGCTCCCTTGGGACTCAACCCCAACCCATTCGATTAGGTTATATTACTATTGTACGATCGTAGACACTTGAATTGGAAGTTGTATCTTGATTACGCAAACATCAGCTAACTCTAGCATATTCGCGCTTAACTCTTAATTCTCAGAAACCGCTCCCTTGGGACTCGACCCCAACCCATTCGGTTGAGTTATATTACTATTGTACGATCGTAGAGACTTGAATTGGAAGTTGTGTTTTGATTACGCAAACATCAAAATGGTGCCGTTGCCGGGGAGTGGTGTTACTTGAGAATTATTATTTGAGTCGAATTTGCTTTTGTTAGTCGTAGTTTACTCACTTAACTTTCAATTTTGTTTTTTGTTTGTGTGTGCTTTACAGTAGAAGAGGTGAGTCTATTAAGCAGAACTCGCGAGCAAATGGAGTTTCCTCCATTGGAAGTAATGATGTTTAGGGATCGCATCCTAACCTTCAAACAATAGGAAGGTGAACGGATCCATGAGCTATGGGCAAGGTTTAAAGAACTGATAACTCAATGCCCAACTCATGAAATTCCTGATATAGTCCTCCTTGACTGTTTCTACAGAAGTCTTGGTCCCGAAAAGAAGGTTTTGGCAGATCAATTCATTCCGAGTGGCATTGCAAAATAGTCATATGCGATAGCAGTCTAACTGCTTGATCACATGGCCGAGAAAAACCAAGAAGTAGAGAAGGACTTCATGTTAGCCACACTGGTGACTCAGATAGATGAGTTGGCCAAAAGGATAGTGGAGATCGAAGTCCTATGCAAAAGGAAGGATAAATATATCCCTCATTATGAGCAAAGAAGGCCTAAGGACAACGAGAGAAAACATGTCGAAGGAATGCTCTCAATCATTCTCCACAAGGTAACTGAGCATGATAGAGTGTTGGACGAGATGAATGAGAACATCGAGGTGATGAAACAGATGATTGATTCTCATTCCAGATTTATCCAGCTCTTCGAGACCCTTATGGGTCATGCTTTGCCTCACCTCTACTTGCAGCAAAACAGGGGGTTGCCTAGTGATACTAAGGCTAACCCCAAAAATGGCGTTTGAGAGTTGACTAGCATCGTGCCACAATGTTAACTAAGGCGCTGTTTGGGAGGCAACCCAAAACCCCTTAAAATGCTTTATTTTTGTCTTTGCAAATAATGGTGTGTTGATTGTGCAGGTTTGAGTGTGGAAAGTATTTGAAAAGTGCAGGTTGGCGAGCCAATATTCCAGTCAGCGCGCCTGATTTAATCCGTCGTTTAGCTCAACACAATTTTAACTTGGAGCCTGTAAAACTCGGTGAACCCAGGAGTTACTTGGTGATTCGCCGACCTAGTCGGCGATCTCGATGTTGCCCATCGTTTGAACCCCCAAGCAACTGAAGGTCCTATAAAAGTCAGCGGGGTAAGTAACCACCCAGTGGATCGCCGAGTGCGACTAACGTCGCCGAATGGGCACTAACTGAACGGTTATAAGAGCCAAAGGTTTTAAAGTTTCAAACTCTTCACTTTCCCTCGCTTTCAAACTTTGCAAACTCACATGAAGTTAGTATTTTCAATACTTTTACATTTCATAAGTATTTTGGTTGTTGATTGGTGCTCGGAATTGGGATTTCATTGCCGCCTGGCATTTCAAAGTACCTGTCGCTCCCCGTTTTTCTTAAAACGGGTTCTGGTGCATGACCTAACAACTCTTTTGGGCTTTGGATTGATTGAAGAGTCGCCACCTAACGAATTAAGGCGCGTTAGGGCACCTATCTAACCTAACTAAGTCTAGCTAAGGTCAACGAACCAGAGATCAGGGTAAGGGTTCAAATTACCTCGAGGGGAAGGTGTTAGGCATTCCTCGAGGTCCACAAATGTGGGTCCCAACCGTATCTCATGCAATATGTGGGGGTTACAAATAGCAAGTATGGTCACTTTATTTATTGGTTTATTTAATTAGCATGGTTGCTAAGTGATAAATAATATTAAACAATTAAAGCCATTTTAATTATTTATTTAATTAATTAAGCATGCGAAAACTAGGTGATAACAATACTAAACAATTAAAGGCACTTTAATTATTTTAGTTAATTAGATAGGCATGCGAGACTAAGTGATGACATAATAAATAAATATTACACATTAAATAAAGAGATAAGCGAGGGGATAGAAATTATACAAATAGATAGAATAAACACTTTTTATTTTTATTAAACTACCCCAAATAATTATAACAAGTTAAGGGAGAAAGGAAAGGGAGACTCTGAAAGACTTTAGGATCAGCACTCGACTTTTCTTTATTTCGGTTGGTTTCTCATAGGGACAGACAAAACCAAGGTTTGTCATTTTTTGAGTCGATGTCATCATCCCCATAGGGCCTAAACTACCCCTACCCCTCCACCGCATGCTTTCGTATCTACAAGGTGCCTATCGTCCCCGCTTAAGGTCCAAGAGGCATTGGACTACTATTAGGAAGGTTTAGACAAAACAAAATATAATAGGCCCTCCTAGACACCAACTCAAACAAATAGGACCTTCACTTAGCACGTAAAATCTCAAATTGGCCTCTAGATTTTATTTAACATGCTTGCAAACAACACATAATTAGTGAAAAAGTCGCATGCTAAAGTGTGTACACAGACAAGCAAACACTCAATATAATAGCAAATTAATTTTAAAAGGACAAAAATATTATAAGTCAGGTAAAACATATTAGACTGATTTAATTAGTAATTGATTTAAAGTGGGCACTTTATAATAATGCAAAATGGCAAAAGTAATTGAAAGTAGTAGCAAATGACTAATGCTGAAGTATTTATTTCAAGTGGCAGCAGTTTATTAGACTGATTTAAAAGGTTGTAGGAAATTATTACAAAAAGGCCGATTTTAATTTTACTGATTGGATTTTAAAAGCAGAGCGAAAAAGTGATAGCAGATGCAAAAACATAAAAAAAACAGTAGCAGCTTTAATCATTATGACAGAAAATAATTTCAAGTAACAGTTAATTTATTTATATGCAGAAAATGACCAGTAACTGATTTCAAATGGTGAAACAGTTAATTACGTTGTAGGGAATTAGATATTTGGAGCAGATTTAACGGGAGCAGCAAGTATCTGAAGTGGCAAGTTTATGCAAAAAGATTGTTATTAATGTAGTAGCGGATTAGACTATTATGTGAAATTTATTTTAAATGGCAACAGCTTAGTAGATGTAGAAAATAATTATAAAGTAGTAACAGATTTTAATTAGGAGTAGATTTTGTTTTGAAACATTTCAAATTTAAATTGAGAAAATAGTACGCTGATTTTCTCTTAAATATATAGAAAACCGTCATAGACGGACTTTATTTGGTTACTAGCATACTAGAATTATTAACATCCTAAGGTTAATTAAACATGCTAAGAAAATTATCAAAATATAGGCATGGCATCTATTTCCTTTAAGCAATTTATTAAACCATATAGGCTTGATATTTATCTAAGATGTAGCAAAGTTTACACCTATATGTATACATACTACATTTCTAAAATTATTTAGATCCTAAAGGCATGATCTCTACACCCAAATGACATATTTAAAGACGCGCACTCCCATGAGTATGGTATCTAAGTGTGCACATGCTAGATTAATTTTAACATACGTAAGCAAATAAGATCTGATTATGGTGCTGTGATTGAAAAAGTATTTAGCTAAGTTAACTAATTAACATGCTAAGATTATCTTAACCAATTAACATACAAAGCTTTTAGAGAGTGATTGATTAGACTAATTAAATTTGACTAAATTCTATATGAGCATGATATCAACATCACTATAAACAAGCTACATATGATTTCTACTAGATTATTAGCCTTAATATGCATAAATCTCGAATTTGCAGAAATGACATTTAAAACTAATTAATTATATGAGGTTGATTTTATTTATTAATATTACATACTAAAGGTGACATGCAAATGACAATTAATTAGCACTTAAACAATATCATTTTTAGTATTAATTAGATGAGTTTAAACAAGTGGTCAAGCAAGGATAACCCCTTTTTAATTAGATCTAAAATCGATTTCTTAAAATGAACTATTAAACAAAACACAATCCCATTGCCAACACAATTAAGTTACGATAAATAAGTAAACAAGTAGCACGTAAAATCCCCCCTCCCCTTAGACGATCCCCCAAGTTATATTTTATATATAGAGAGTTAGAGTTATACAAATATTACAAACCGAAACAAAAGAACAAATGACTAAAATATGTGACATTAAAATAAACTTAAATATACTAGCTTCATCCGAAAATCTTCTAGAGGACTCTTGAGTTCAAAACCTGCTAGAAGGAATAATGGAACACATAGATATAATAGCAAAATACTGGCAACATCAAATATTCATAGCAACAAATTTACTTTCATAACTATAAGCAAGAAATCCAATAGAGAGCGACTATAGACATATTGTCACACATTGAGAGAGAGGAACGAAAACTAAATCGGATGCTCCTTTGTATTCAACTAAACACATAACAATGCAAACAATGCTAAAAATTAAACTAGTAAAAGGATACTAACCAGTTATGCAAAATTGAATATCAGCAATGAAGTTATTTGAATGGAAATGTCAGATCCAAAACAGCAACACAACAATAAGGGACAAAGAGAGATCCTAAGCTTTACTAAAGTTCTTATTTTTCTTTTATGAGTAGCTATAAATTTTATTCTTAAAGCAAGTAAATATGTGCCAAGTCTCTAGATGTGAGAGTGTTCAACCGTATGTCAGAGAGTGTAAAAGTGTGTGTCCCCTCTTCAAGAACGAGCGAATGGGTCTATTTATATGGCAAGGAGGGGTCAGCAATTAAGGGAAACGAAATAATTTAGAATCAATTAAAAAGTTTTCCTTATTAAACAGAGAGTCAAATCAGATTTTAATTATTATTATTATTATTTTTACCAAATATAATCAAGTCAAAAAATCCTTTTCCGACTTAAATAAGGTAGGACAAATCACTTAATATTAATCAAATAAAAAATAAACAAGTAAGACCAGTCCCAAAAAGGATAACTATATTACAAAAAAAAAAAAATCTCGCGGCTCAAGAAATTTTCCAGGCTATACTAATTTTACCATATTTTAATCACAATTAAGGGAAAACCACCTCAGCTGAAAAGGAAAGACATAATTAACATTTTATCAGTAACCATGCGCAATTAAAGCAGCAAAGCAGTCCAGTATGATTGCAAATTCATATGCATACAACAATGATATACCAATGAATACGGATTTCCCAAAAATTGAGCATTTCAACCAATAATTTAAATATGCTAAGTGTAGGTGTCATTCCAATATTACGAATTGATCAAGGTGAATGCAATTACCATAAGCAAATTCAGTATTTCAATTCATCAAATTGATTTAAATCACAATCAAACTATAACTCTGAAATGATGAACAACGACAAATTATATGATACAAGAAGGGTAAACTCACAATTATGGAGTAATCAAATGCTAACATGGTAGTAGTTTTACAGTCAGCAAGGGCAAGATGATAATCAAATAGCAGTTGATAATTATCTTTTATGCTTAGTATGTATAATAACTTAAAAGAGCAGAGGAGCATAGTGATGAGAATATTGAAGCATTTGTTAGCAAATTGTAGGCGCCTAAATATCAAAATATGCCCAGACTTTTAAATGAAAAAAATAAAATAAATAAAAAAATAAATGAATCAATAATAACTTAGCTTAATCATGAAACTAAACATTTTCCAAACAAATGCGAAGACTAGTAGCAAATCAGTGAGAAGAGACATACCCGGACAGATCTAAAATTTGAGAAATTTGTCGGAGCTTTTAGCTCGTTTACTTGTTATTGTAGCTGCTGGCCGGAGCTTGATTCTCCGGAGGAGGTGGCGACTGCGAGGCTGTTGTTGTTGTCGTTCGCCGGCGTCAATGGCCTTGTATGGCTGCTGAACTCTCGCCGATCGCTGGAGTGCGCCTGGTTGTTGCTCGCTGCTGACCAGAGTTTGTCTGTGTTGGCTGCTGCCTGCGTTGGCTGCTGCCTGGTGGCTGTTCGGAGGAGCTGGAGATGCCGGTTGCTGGCGATTTTTGCCGGCTATTTGCTGTCTCTGTGCAGCTGCTGCCATTTCACCGAGCTGCTGGCCGGAGATGCTGTCCAGCAGAAGCAGTGCTGGAGAGGCAGAGCAGCGGAGTTGCTGTCCAGCAGAAGCAGCGCTGGAGAGGCAGAGCAGCAGAGCTGCTGCCTGCTCGTCTTTGCCAGCGAGAGAGGAGAAGGCGAAGGGGTTTCGCCGGTGCTCAACGCCTCATGGTGGTCTCACCGGGGAAGGAGAAGAGAGGGAGAAAGCATCGTCTCCTCTGCTGGCTTTCGCCGGAAAAAATGGCAAGGAGAGAAAGGGGAGGCGGATCTGATCTTCAAGGGAAAAGAGGAGGAGCCTCCAAATGTTTTTTTAGGTTTTTGGTAGATTAAAAGGAGAGAATAGGTTGGACGAATCCGGACCGTAGGATTAACTTAGATGAGTGGCTAGGATTCGATCAGGATTTAATTTAAATAATGAACGGATGAGATTAAACCACTTGAAATTTGAAATTGGAGTAAGAATGGGCTAAAATTGAAATCAACAAAGGCTATAATTGAAAGATGAAAATTTTAATTGAAGTGGCTAGAATTGAAATGAATTAGAAGAAGATAGGCTACAAGTTAAATGATTTTGAGGAAATTTTTAGAAATGCTATTCAATTATAATACTACAAATATTATAATATTTTTTATTTTATTTTTTATATAATTAACATCACTTAAATTTTAAAACATTTGAATAAAATAATTACTTTGAGTTTTACTAATATTTTAATAATATTTACGATAATTTTATAAAGCATGCGTATTAAAATATATAATTTTTTAGACAAAATCGACTAAAATTTATACTCGAAATATTTTTAAAAATATGTATTTAATCGAATAGCATTTTCGAAAAGGTTACAGGTCGGTCAAAATTGGGTGTCAACAGTACCTTAATAGGCATAAAGGTTGTTTTTTCGAACCCCGAGTTTACTTTCAAAAATTTGGTACCCATTTGCAATGATCATATCGTATTGTCGTGTGCTGGGCCTCTTTGATAGGATTAGAATGCTTAAATGTCAGTTTTAATTTAATAATCTTGCCCGTATTGTTCTGATCATCGAATGCCCGTAAATTTGTGCCTTAAATTAAGTTAAATTTTGTGGAGGTATGCTTGTATGTTGGTTAGATTTGTTAGGTAAAGTCTGAGTAGCCCGTATTTGTGATAAATGGCGTAAATTGCACAATGATGGAGTGGGTGACACAATTCTTAAGGGCAAAAGTCATTAAATGGCCAAATTTGGCAAAATTGGAAAAGTCCGAATATCCCGAGGCAATGGGTGTTATGGGTCTGAGCTTAATTGTACTAGTGCATGCTTTGATTTTGTTTTCGTGGGTTGCGGGGTTGAATTCAAGATGTTGGGTTGAAAATAGGCACGTTGGGTCGTTTGGCGAGCTAGGTCGAGCTCGCCGAACCACTCGGCGTTCGCCTAATGTCCCCATCTCGCCTTTGATTTCATGTTTTATTTGATGATTGATTCAGTAACCTTCGGCGAGAAGCTTGATGTCACCAAAAGCACTCAGCGAATCGCCGAAAGACTTCTCTTTCGCCCTTTGTCTGCACCCCTGAACCCTTGTGCACTGGAACTTTTCGCAAGCTACCCCTTGATCGCCGAAAGCTATCGGTGATTCGCCGAAAGGGACCTTCCATCGCCAACTTGCTGAAATTTTGAGGCAATCCCTTCGGCGAGCCCGACTTAGATCGCCAAAATGATTCGGCCAAAGAAAAGAAGACAAGAACTCCCACCAGGAGACAAAGGCAAAAGAAAGAATCACACATCTAAGAGAATGGTTGTTGACACCCGATCTAATTTGTCTGAGCCTGAAGACGAGCAGCCTTTGATTTCCTGAAGAGATGAGATTCGGGATAGATCTCAACCCACGTCCACCAGAGTTCCCTCACCTGCCACCCCTCCTGCAACAGAATCAGTGCCAGCTCAGGCACCTCCCGTGACCCATGCGCTTCATGTCGTTCCTTCTCCCAGGCTTTTGAACAGATTGAAAGGTGATGGTTTACGAACCATCCTCGAGGAAAAGTTGTTTTCTACATAAGGCTTGGAGGGGAAGTATTCATATGTGAGGGAGACCATCAAATTCCACAGGTTCGAGAAATTCACTAGGCTCCGAGGCCCCTATATTCCCTCTTAAGTCCGTGAGTTCTATACAGCTTATGGTGATCTGGTTCCCAAGAGCAAGAAAAATGCAGTGAGTTCAGACCGGTAAAGGTTGTCATGGTCCGAGGAAAGGAGGTTGGATGCAGCAGTGAGTACATTAATGTTGTACTAAGTAGAGATCTGCACTCTACACACCCATATGACGGATTGCCTGTTGCTCAATCCTTGGATGATCTGAAGGGGTGGCTGGCACCTTTGATTTCCGATACCACTCAGAGGTGGATCGAGGCAGGCGCCCCTATTGAGAAAAGGGATTGAGTATTGTTACCTGGTTCTAGTTTGGTTTTATCAGCAGCACCATTATGCCATCCCAGAATGAGTCTGTCCTTCGCCATTCTAAGGCGGCATGCTTAGGGTCCATCATATCTAGGAGGCGCATCGACCTAGGACTTCTGATTTCATAGGAGATGGCCATGAGAGCCAAGCAGAGACAAACTTCTCTGCCATTCCCGGTCCTGATCATTGAGCTGTGCCGATGTGCTGGATTACCCCGGGATGCTGTGAGAGATATTGAGGTCACTCTTTCTTCCTCCACTAACATTCGACGTATTGAGGCCGAGTACACACAAGAGGAGGTTGACGGGAGGAGAGCAGCTCCGGCAAATGCTTCTCCGGAGGTTAATGTAGATTCGTTACCTGCAGAGGCATTTTCGCCTACTCCGGCCTCCGAGCCTTCAGGTACTTCTACCCCTCCCACTTCTTCACAGGTTCCGGGCACCTCCACCTTGTCCCAGCCAATCAAGATTACTCAGGTGATGATCCTGAAAATGGGGAATCTAGCCTATTCAGCTGATGTGAGGGCGACTCGATTGGAGAGATCCATCCCAGCGATGATTGAGAGTGTTATTTCGGCAAGAAAAATGTCCTTTAACCATGGTTTTGAGAAAAATGGAACCCCTCCATACAAAAAAAAAACATAAGAGAAAAGAAAAGAATGAAAAAGAAAAAGTCATGGAATGAAGTACAAAAAAAATGGAGTTCCCGAACAATCCATGGAAAATGAATAATGGGATGACTTATGAGCACTAAAGAAAATGATGAAAGAAGAGGAAAAGAAGTGTTGTGAGCACCACATTTCATGAGAATGAAAGTCACTAAGCGTAAATGACCATATCTTTGCACTCAGCCCCATTACAAGCCTTGAAAAAACCTTTTTGATCTTGAGTGGGCTGAAGCAAGTGTCGATTGGAAAATACGGGCAAACCTATGGGTGAAGTCATGCATTATGTTCATCTTTGTGAGTGTGAGCGTTGCATTTGATTCTAGAACTTTAAATTATTGAACCATTGTGTGTGAATATGGAATCAATTTTTGTGTGAGGGCATTTGAACACTTTAATTGAGCTTGAACTTGCATTTGAAGATAGTATGATGAGCTTGAGATTCTTTGATAATGGTGTGTCACAACTTGAAACTTTGAGTGCACATTTGATCTTCGCATTAGTAAATTGAGTCTTATGTGTGCATTCATGATTGAGTCTTGTGTAGCACTGTTCGAGACATCCTTTTTGAACTGTTGAACTTGAGTTTTACTTGAGGACAAGCAAAAGTTTAAGTTGGGGGTGTTGATGAATCCACAATTTGGACTCATTTAGGGCTTCATTTTAATAGAATTAGTGTTTTAAAATGCATATTTTGTCTTAATAACTGATGCAAATCCTTAAGCTTTAGGTATTTGGAGTTTGAGGCAAAGCATGGACACTACTTGGCAAAAAAGAACAAAACGGCTAAAAAGACGAAGAAAAGAAGGCTTGAGGATCGCATAATGCATTCGGTGAGTCGCCGAATGGCCTTAACCTCGCCTAATATTCCACTGTGCTGAGCCCTGAAGGAAAAGATCAAGTCGGCGAAGAAAAAAGAGCAGTCAGCGCGTCGCCGAATAGTTCCGCGAAGCAGTAATAGATCGCCCAATGATCCAGAACACAAAGATGCTGAAGGCAAAAGCTGAAAGGCTATGAAGCAAACCAAAGGGCGGATCGCCGAGTGCATCGGCAATCCCAACTAACTGCGCCGAGTGATCCTTCGCAACACATTTTTTTACAACTATAAATACTAGTTTGAATTTTTATCTTTGTATGTAATTTCAGAGACAACCTTTTATTTTCTAAGTTTTCAAGCAGAGAACATTTTACTTAGCTTTGGAAGATTTGAAGACTTCCAATTCCAAGAAATTGGAAGTGGGTGTTGAAGATTCTTTATCCTAGACTCGTTTAAAGTGAATATAAATCATACCCAGATGATGTTACTTCGATTTTGTATCATTTTCTTCCTTTTTTCTATGTCTAGCTAAAGCCCCAATTCTTGGGGTGTGATTTTGTGAATATGGGTAGAATTTCATGTCGGGTATTGCTTATTGTTAGTCTATTTGTTGTCTAAATGTGATTTCATTTAGTAATTGTGTTTGAACTTAATGGGATTGTAGTTGTAAATACGATTTCATCTTAGTGTTTTTGGTTTACTTGAGAGAGAGGTTTTAAAACTAAGACTACTAAATCGATAACCGGTGGTTATTAAGTCGTCGTGGGTTCAGCTCGAGAGAGTGAATCCTAGGCCTTTTCCCACACATTCAGCGAGAGAGAGAGAGGTTCTAAAACTAAGACTACTAAATCGATAACCAGTGGTTATTCGGTCGTCGTGGGTTCAGCTCGAGAGAGTGAATCCTAGGCCTTTTCCCACACACTCAGCTCGAGAGAGTGAATGGGCTAAGGCGGAGGTTGTACTTAACAACTCGGTGTTCGAGAGAAATCGAGTTGATTCGGGGTAAGTTGCTCAAGAGAGAATTTACCCCACTAAAGTCTAGCCTAGTTACAAATGTTCAGCAATTGACTATCAATAGCATTTACCCGATTGTGTAGTTTATCCCATATTCCTATCACATCCCAATAATCCTGTCTCTCTAATTCACATCTTTTTATTTTCATTGTTTTTGTTCATTAATTGAATACAAACCCCCCATTGATAATTAACATTCATGTCAACCCCTTAATTTATTATGTTTTTACTCTATAATGTTTTTAGCTATGGTTAACTCTAGCATATTCGCACTTAACTCTTAATTCTCAGAAACCGCTCCCTTGAAACTCGACCCCAACCCATTTGGTTGGGTTATATTACTATTGTACGATAGTAGACACTTTAATTGTAAGTTGTGTCTTGATTACGCATACATCACCTGCCCAAAAGGTCAGTCTTGCTTTTGCGAACCAGGTTCCGCTTAAGCAACCATGGCTAAAGCGAATCGGGTTCCACTTAAGCGAAGTCTGCAGCACCAGAAACATCAGCCAACACTCAAAACATCGAAAGAACCATCGAGATTCGTCCGAAACTTCATGCACACAAACCACATATGCAAATCAATTATACTCGACGTTCCAGACTTAATAAAACCGTCAAAGCATGAATCTGGTGTCTCTTTGATCTGACATCCGTAAAAACCATAAGAAACTCACTCGACGTCTAAAAAGACTAGAACAAGCTTGGGACGTCTCAAAAATCAATCAAGACCTCACCTAAACCTAAAATCATCACTCAAATCTAATGGAACTCTCAGAATTTTGATTCGAGCATCTGAACTCTGAATGTTGACCAAAGTCAACCCAAAGGCTAAAATTCCACAATTTCACAACTTAGGACCTCAAATAAACAAAAAGACTCGAAATCTGAAATCGACAACTCTCACTGATTAGATTTCACATTCCGAGACTAATGAAATCGAAGAAATTCCGTTCCGACACTCGAAACTTCAAAAGACACCAAAAGTCACTTTCTTAACAACTTGGCCTTTCAAAAGCGTAAACCTACCAAATTCTCAACTTTTAACTCAAAGTTCAAAATTAACTTTTCAAAACTCAATTATAGAAGACTCGGGGTCAATTTTGAGAGGGCAAAATGGTAATTTCCATAGAAAAATAAAAAATGACCAACCGAGTCATTACAACTATCATTGTGTGGCATATATAAGTAACCCCCCCCCCNCCCCCCCCCCCCCCCCTCCTCGATTTATAATATGTCACCCAATTGCTTAATCCTATTTTGTATTGTAATTTTTAGAGGTCACCTGCAATTATTTTGTACCACATTTATATCTTCTAGACACGCCTTTAACAGTTTGCCTCCTGGTGCATTTTTATAACTATTTTTTATGCTTTTACTTTGTTTTAAAAATAGTAGATTATATTTATAAATATAGTATAATTTAAAATAACAAAATATAAAATATCGAGTTATAAATTAAAATTTTATTTTTTTCTTATTAATATATCATATTTGTCTCTTCATTATGTTAAAACTATCCATAGCTAACCGCCTTTTTAAAAAAAAATTCCTCTAATAAATAGAGCATTATTTCGAGCGTTTAAGAATGTAACTTTCCTTTATTTAAGAAATTATTTGACCGTTGCCTACTTATTATTATATCATTGTGCGAGATTTTGAAAATTTGACTACACGGTTCTTTGACCATTTTTTAGTTTTTTTCCTATTTTTCTTCAATATACAAGATTTAAGATAATCTCATCACCTATTTTTTTTCCTTATATATATCAAACACACACACACTTTATGCTACTATCAGTATCACCCATAATACTTATTCTACTAGAATATTAGTATTATTTTTTCTTTCGGCGAAATGAGCTTTGCTTTAAAGAATTCAAATCACCTTATCAACCATTCTTTGGGAGGCATCAGTGTTGGATTTTTCTACTTTTCCATCTTCTGAAGGTTCAAAAATTTTATTATTTGTGATGTTTCATTTCTTTTTAGTTTTTTACCTTTTTAGATTTGACGGTGTTGTTTTTCAAAATCTAAAGAAGAAAATAGTTTTTTCCTGATAAAATTTTTGGAACCTTGATCAAGTATAAATCACAGTTATGATATTGATTTTTTTGTATAAGTTGATTAGACATATCAAAATTGTTACCCGAAAAAATATACCTTTTCTAGAAAGGCTAAAAAGACAATTTTCTCTATTTCAATTTATGTGACACTAGATAGATTAGCAATATGTTTAAGAAAATAAGAAAGACTTTTGAAATTTATAGTCAAAAATAACTTTTAGATATCAGTGTGATTATAAATAATTTCATCAAGTGCAAATGTCAATTTTAAAGTTGAATTATTTTTAAATATATCGAGATGATATTTTTTTGGATGTACCAAAAAGAAAAGGATGGGACGTAAATCAGGACAGAGATTAATTAAAATCACTTTTCAAAATGATTTATTTTTTATTCATCTTCAAACAAACTTCTTAATTATGTAACAAAAAATATCTTTATTGTTATAGATCTTATTATTTTTTTCTGTACAATTTTTGTCAGATCCCTGAGTGAATTCTATCATAGTGAACTTTGTATTATTCATTTACTCTTGAACTGTTATTTTTCTTTTGATTGTTTGATCTAATTTTTTTCAATTATTTTTCAAGAATACGTGCGAGATGGAAGGTGAAATTCAAAGACTTAGGATTGAAAATCAAAGGCTCATTGAAGAACGAATTGTTTCACAATGTCAATTAGGTACTACAAGAAAGGAACTTCACCGCAAGAATATTATAATAGATCAGATTCAGGTTGACCATGAAATCAACTGTAGGCAACTTATGAAAAAAGGTTTGCAGCTGATAGACGATAATATCCCAAATATCGAACCTCTGAAATATGAGATCCTACCATTGAACGTGCACATCAGATTGAGAAAGTCATGCGAGCACATCGTGGACATATTGAAGTAAAAATTCATGCATGTGTAGGTGATAATTGCATTGAGGCGGATAACCACATTCTATCTGTTGAAGTAGTAGCGCATTATGCAACCATGCCAAAAGATGCCCTTGGAATCACGAGGAAGTTCATGAATAAACCGAAGACAACAATGAACTTGTGGCAGTCCATAGTCTTTTGATAATCGTGAACACAAATAATGACGCTTTTGTTATTGGCATTATTTTTTCTTTTTTAATACTAATGGATAAATTATATAAATTTACAAATTTCGCTATTTGAATTTTGACTGATTTCTGAATTGTTTGTCCTATAACAATCAAATTTATGAATATGAGATACAAGTTCTTTAGAATAACAATACAAACAAAAGTGATTTTAGAAAAAAAAAACAATTAATTATGAAATACACGTGTAAAGGAACAATATTTGAAGGAACAATTATGAATGTGATTATATTTATGAACAATGACGGATCCAGGATATTATGATTGTGGGTGCTCAATTCCTTTAACATAAAGTTGCTAGTCAAGAAAGATTTCTTTGTAGAAGCTTAATAATATTTTTTAGTTAGTAAATGAAATACAAAAAATAGGAAAATGAAAAAACTACAAAGAAATATAAGCAAAAAGTCTGTGAAAAGGTATAAAAAGAATTCAAAAACTATGAAGAAGTTTAGTTTGCCTTTTTTCAACAAAAAAATCAGGAGGTTACGCTAAGATTCGAACCCCAGTGCAATGCACCAACAATCTCAAAATCAACTTCACGATCAAAGCACTCGCAAAAATGGGTGCTAACAAATATATTATGTAACTTATTCAACATTTTCTATATAAATATACAAAAAAATTCGTCGAGGTCAATGTGTGCTCGAGCACCCATAACTCTATACGTGGGTCTGCCCCTGTTTATGAATGATATAGTGTTTTAACTAGAATTAAGATTTTATAATTATTTTTAAAATAATAAAAGAATTAATTGTTATTCTAATCATGATTGGACCTTTTCTTATAAAATTTAAATAATACAATCCTTTTATTGTTCTTTTTTATTTGTCTACTATTTTGAATAGATATTTTATTATATAAAAAAATACAATTATTATATTTTTCATATTTTACCTTTAACATTAATCACTTATTCCCAAATCATTTTTAAGACCTAAACATAAATTAATAGAATACTCTCTATGTCCAACAATACTTGTCCACTATTGACTTTATACAATTCTTAAGAGACTATAAATAGAAGAGTAATTTTACTATATTACCCTTTGAATATACTCACTACGTTCACTTTTACTTGTCACTTTTTCCTAAAATAAATTTTTATTTTTACCTGTTACTTTTGACATATCAAGAAAAGACAATAATATTTTTTCATGTTTACCCTCAACATTAAATACTCTTTCTTCAAATTATTTTCCAAGACTTAATACTAAACATCATTTAATAGGGATAGTTTGGTAAAATACCTATATCAATAATTATTTTCTTAATGAGTGTGTCAAGTCAAAATGTGACAAGTAAAAGTGAACGGAGGGAGTAATAAATACAATGTCTTGAAAAATGTATAGGAGAATGACTATAGTTAATGATAAGGGTAAATTAGAAATTAAAGTGTAAAATTATCAATTGATTTCTAGACAAATATTATAAGATATTCCAAAATAGTATAGTGAACAACAGTGTTGAACGGAGAGAGTACACAGTATGATAAAATAATCATATCAATTATTATTTTTATTAAATATATCTATACAAATATAAAAAGTACAAAGAGAGACATGTTGAGAAAATGGTAAAAAACCTTATCCGAATAAGGTGCTTTATCACTTTTATTAGAGCAAGGGCATTATTGTCTTAACGTAAAAAAGACGAACTTCCCGGTCATGTAAATCTAAAATCTAAAGAGTGGGAGACCCAAAAAAGCATTTGAATAATCTGCAGCAAATATATAAATAGTAGCACCAAATACATGGGGCGGCAGCAGCAAAGATCTGGAACGCCATGGAAGTAGCAGAAGGAGCTCGCCACAGCGTGACAGCCAAAATTCCCTATTCCTCCCTCACCGTCGATCATTCTCTCTCTACTACTCATCTAAAGCCTAGAATCGTGTATGTTTGGATTTCCGCTTTATGTGAATTGAACAGTTTTTCAATTTTGGATGCTGGCTTTAGGTTTTGATTTGATATGTTGTGGTTGTGCTATTTAGGCATGCACTAGCGTTTTGTTTAGTAGTACTTAAATGATAATACTCCATTTGTCTGATTTTGTTTGGTACTTTTTCAATTTTTGTTACCTTTCTATATTTTAAAACTTATGTGTTTTGCTTTTGACATGACTTGTTATAAGTTTATTTATGTCAATTTATGTGCCAAAAGCCTTATTTTGTCTCTTTACTTTGTGTCCAATTAAACCAAGACAAACAAATTGAGACAGAGGGAGTAGTAGGATTGATGGATGTCTTGTCAATCTCTTTTATGCTATGATTTATGATTTGAGTTGACTTGATATGTTGGTTAAAAATAATATGTTGGATTAACATTGACTCAGTTGTGATTCCAGTGTAAAATGGTTGACTTTACCAAAGCTCTATGTTTATTGTTCTCTTCAGCTTGTTAGTGAGACATGATATAAAAGCTTCATTTTCCTACTGGTTGAAATGATCAAAAGACATTTCAGTTGTAGATTTTTCGAGTATCAATCCTTGTTTATGTTATGAAAACCAAAATTCTAATTTTGGATGTATTGAATTAGTATTTTCTCATTTCAAAGTATTTCAGTTGCTCCAAGAGCATAGTGCACCATTTTGGCGTTTAAATATGAATGGAATGTTAACTGACAATACTATGATATGTAGTGAGTGCATAAATTTATCTGTAAACATAGCATGATGGCAACATTGTATCATTTGAGGGATGGACTTTTAGTTTTAAGGATAATCAGAATACAAGATTATGCTCTTTTAAAAACTTCTACTTATTCCTCGAAGGGAGTGGCCTAGTGGACGTAGAGTTGGAGTGACAACCTTGGAAACCAAGGTTTAACCCTAGCGAAAGCGATAATAGGTGAATTATTTCCATTTGTCTAAGCCTCGGTAGGTGTAATAGGTGGCAACATGTATCCAGTGAACTAGTCGAGGTGCATATGGTTGTCAAGACACCGTCATTGTAAAGAAAAAGGTCTTAGGTGTTCCTCTGGTTATTGCGTAATAAGTATATGTGAGATTAAATGGGACATGATTTAGCAGGGTGATGAAACTTGTATGTAAAATAGATGTATTGTAAATTTTTCCTTCCCACACTCGGAAGTATATTTAGCATATGCATGCACCTGTATATTGAGGCTAATTTTTGTTCTTTCTCTTCTATTTCTGAACTTGGTTTGAAACTATGCAGAGAACTGTGCAAGGACTTGTTCAACCAATGGTCAAATCTAGATGGTTCTCACTTCTCTGTAGAGACTGTATCTGGTGGCATCACAAATCTATGTGTGTATTTTATTCTGTTTGAATTTGCAATTTTTAAGCACTCATTTGCATTCCAAACTTATCATTCTATAATTGTGTATACGATGTGTACTATCCTATGACAAAAAGAATGATTCTTACTGTTAAAATCTTTATTGCTCAGAAAATTTTAAGACTAAACATATTTGCTAAGATTGTAGTATGTCCTAACAATATTTTTTTATTTTTGCAGTGCTAAAAGTATCTGTAAGAGAAGATGACGGAAAGCATGAAAATATGACAGTTAGGTTATATGGTCCAAATACTGAATATGTCATTAACCGTGAACGAGAAATGCAGGTTAGTTTCAGAGGCTTCTGTTGATTAATTTTATTCTGTGCATTATTCCTATCATATGGAGCGGTAACAGTTGACTTTTGAGTAATTTAAGTCAATTACACTTGGGTTATCTGTTTTTCATTTTAACTACAAGGTTATTTGATCTGTCAAACTAGTGTTTGAATCTTCTCCTCTCCCCACAAAGTATGTTATGTGGATGTCAACTTGCAGTGTAGCTTCATTAGGTTTTATTTCTGTGTATCTCGTCCTTTTTGTTAGTAGGATTGTGTCCAAGAAGAGTATGCATAGACTTCACATGTAAGTCTTGTACTCATATCCACTGGGGCAAATAAGCCAATCAACCTCCAAAACATTTTGAAATCTACTCCCTCTATCTTAAGAAGAAGAACAGTGTTAAGACTACGAAATTTACTTTCTGTCTAGAGATTGATTCCTCAGTATTACAAAAATTAAAGTTCCCATATCTAAAAGCTATATAGAAGTACAATAAAGAATAATTTATATTCAAGAATATATATGTAATATTCAAAAAATTGTTACTAAAGAAAAAAGGTACTCCAAATAGTGGTTATGTATTTTGCCAAGTTAATGGGGGACTTCACCTTTGTTATACACTTCACTTTAAAATTATGTTTTGTTCATAGTGAGGGGAAAAAGAGGGGGAGGGACTAAAATTATGTTTTGTTCATAGTGAGGGGAAGAAGAGGGGGAGGGACTAGTTGAATTATTTTCTCCGGAGAAAGTATTTAGGAGTCCTAGTATCTGCACATTTATATCACAAAATCTGTGTCCATGCTTAATTATAAATATCTTTCTCAATAATTATTGTTAGGAATTGTACATCTACCATTCTTCAAAATTTAGGCATGAAGTCAGCTGTTTGATTCTAGATGTTCTGATTGATGTTATGCAAGTTTACTTTTGTTCTTGATATATATATTTACTGTCAGGTTTTGACTACATAGGTTTAAGCCTTTTGTGATCAGTTAAAAAATTGTTTCTTGCACAAGCTTAGTCCATAATTCCACGTCTTCTTTGGTGAAGTCTGAATTTTCGATGGATGTCTCCACTCTCTAAACTTTGAAGTTTTATTTATTTAGTTCTTGTAATTATGGCCATGTCCATGTATCATACACACTTCATGATTGTTAAGTACCTGTCTTTAGGCGATTCAACACCTCTCAGCGGCTGGGTTTGGTGCCAAGTTGCTAGCAGTATTTGGGAATGGCATGGTTCAGTCATTTATTGATGCACGCACTTTAACACCCCCAGGTAGGCATTTAATCAGACTTCCACTTGTAGCTTATATGTAGTAGAGACTATTTGTGGTTTAGTGTAAAAAACTTTTGGCTACCTTCCAGACTTCATTTTTCCTTTGTGATTTAGAAATTTTTACGTGTTTCCTTTTCCTATTAGAATTATTTAGGACTAGGCATCAGAAAATCTGGGAGGAACAAAATTAATAAGTAAACTATATTCTTATCAAAAAAGTAAACTCTCTCTCCTCTCTCTCTCTAATATATATATTATTTTTTTTCTGAGATTAAGCATTATGTGATGTCAAGAGCAGCACTCAAGAATGCACTGCAATTACACCAAAATATAGAAACTAAAGAAACATCAAGAAAAGCTAAAATCCTGATACCATTTCTAAATTACACCAGAAAGCTATCAATGTGATGCAATCAAATCTAACTTTCAAAATAGTGGTTTCTTGTCCTGTGAAGCATCTTTTATTCCTTCGTTTTCAACTGCACCGCCGAATGCAAGCAGGTATGGTGTTCCAAGTCTCATTAAGTGCTTTGTCAGTCCTTATCTGTTCCAGCTCAAAAGAAACTTTTAAACTGTTCTTGGCATAACCCATTTCAGTCCCAAAAGATTGACATCTTCCAAACATGTAAAGTGAAAGTTCAGTGAAGGAACAAACAATTGTTTGATTCTGATTCTTCTCAACACATGAAACTCTGTTGGCTGATTGTATTCTCCTTATTCATAGATTATCTTGAGTGAAGCATGATTCTTTGGTTATTAGCCGCAGAGGAACTCACATTGAGCATATGTTTTGCAACCCTTAATCATTGTCTATGAGTAATATGATTGTCCCTTCTGAATGTAGCATGAACTGACAGTAAATGATTCATTTTCCTGACCCTTTCAAGTTGTTGATCTTCATTGTTATTAAGACATTGGAATGTAGATAAAAAGCTGAACAAATCTGCAACCACTCTAATTTCCCATTCATTAGGATTTCTTCTGACAGTGATGTTCCAAATGTTTCCCTCCCTTCTTTGTGCTAGTGTAAAGTTTGTGTCCTGTGGAAGGTTAAAAAGAGTGAGAAATTCATTTCTAAGACGAGAGTGTCCTAGCCAATTATTTCGCCAGAAAGAGACTTTTTTCCATTCCCTATCTTGATTTCTATATCTTGTGAAAAAACGTGGCATGGTGCTCCAATATTTATCCCTACACCTATTCCTTGTGGGGGAGCGCCCGTCTTTGGACACCACATATTCTCTTGACCAAACTACACTGTGATAGCCTTCCTCCTTAGGGATCGTTTGGTAGAGTGTATAAAAATAATGCTCAATAGAGTGCATCTAGTAATGCTTACATTAGTAATGCGTGCATTAGTTATGCATAGATTATTTCTTATGCATTTTGATGTATTAAAAATAGTGTGCATTGTATCAAAATATTTATTTACAAAAATATCCTCCACATTTATGATGGAAAAGACGTAGAAGTGCTTTTGAGAGGTAATTGGGTATTGAACCATGCTAATGCATATATTAAATCCCTTTGCATTACTAATACCTAGAAATCCATGGTATTAGTAATACACTCCTCAATACACAATAGAGTGTATAACTAGTGCTTGCATTAGTTATAAATAGCATGAAAAAGTGTACCAAACAAGGGACTACTAATACACAAAGCTAATGCATGCATTATTTTTCCTAATACACTCTACCAAACGACCCCTTGGAGCATTGATTTCAACATTATTTCTTCATAGCCATTTCATCAAAAGGCTCCTATATTGTACTCTTAAGTTCTTGATGCCCAACCCCTGGGGAGGATATAGTATGTATTCATCCAAACCCAATAGCTTAGCTCAGACCCTGTATATGTGTTAAAAAAATTCAGTAAATAGTAGAAATAATAGATTTTGAATTCAATAAATCAAATGAGTTGCAGTAGGTCTTCGCACTCGAACCAATAAAGCATAAATCTGGATCCCCCTCTGCCTGAACCTTCTTTATAGTGACGATGCTGTACTTCACTAGGTTGAAATTACCTTCTATTGCCTTTCCATGAGAAGTTTCTCCTTAACTAGTCAATTCTCTTTTTCACCTTAACAGGCATTGGGAACATAGACATATAATATATGTTGCCATTGAATCCAACACACTATTATTATGATTCAAGTGTCCCCCCTAGAGAAAGGTATTTTTCTTCTAGCTGGATAAACTCATTTCACGTCTTTTCACTACCTCCTGCTATATAGTTATGCTTTATGTTTTGCCCCTAAAGACAGATCCAAATCTCACACTGAGTTGACTGGAATCAACCTGTTTTGACCAATTGACATGAAGTCTTGAGAATGCCTCAAAACACTCAAAATAAATATCAATTACTTTAGTTGACCTGCTGCTTGTTCAGGAAAAATGAGAGTGTCATTCGCATATAGATGATGTGAAATGGATAGTACATTTTGTTTGCCCTCTGTTCATCTTGAAGCCCTTGAACCATCTTTCATTAACAGAGAAAACACAACATTCTACTAGAACACTACAACCTACTAGGTCAAACTCTCTATGTCAATTTATCTAAAGGTTCCTGAAAATACCTACTAGTTATAGACTTCTAGGAAACCCTAGTCTAAAGTAAGATACATTCTTGGAAGTCCCTGTGAAGTTAAATTTGTCGAAGAGTGAAAATGAACATTGAATTTATAATCTGCAATCCTCCTTCATCCTATGCTGTGATGTTCCCCATTGGTTTTGAATTGGTGCTAAGAGAACTTTCTGTATTTAGTCAAACCATCAAAAGAAAATTTATTCCCTTAGGTTTAAGGTTTGACTTCCAGATTCTGTAGCTGCTTTTATACGACCAATCATCCATGACAAAAAAAAAGTTCCCTTCATGATACATAAATAATTTGCTGTGATGTAGTGGTGAAAGCCCCATAAACAGCTTAAACCATGGACAAAACATGCGGGGTTTTTTTCATCTGAAAGGGGCTTGACGCAGGGTGATCCCCTCTCCCCTTTCCTATCGGTCTTTGCCAATTGTTGTATGCTGATGACACTGTAATCTTCTGTGAGGCAAAAGAAGACCAGATCAGATATATCAGAGTGATACTTATGATCCTGGAAGCTGTCTCTGGTCTGAGGGTTAATTGGAGGAAACGCAGTTTATTCCCTATCAGGGAAGTAGCACAAATGCAAAGATTGGCTAACATCCTAGGGTGCAAGATTGAGCAATTCCGAACAACTTACTTGGGAATGCCTCTGGGAAGCAATCATAAAGAATTACTAATATGGGATGAGACAATCTAGAGGCCAGAGAAGAAGTTAGCCATATGGAAATCTCAATACTTGTCACTTGGGGGCAGACAAACATTAATAAATACAGAGCAGGACACCCTCCCCACTTATGTCATGTCTCTATTTCCCTTACCTGCTAAGGTGTTGGAGAAATTGGACAAACTTAGAAGAGACTTTCTTTGGGTTGGAAACAAAGAAAGGAAGGGGTACTATCTAGTTAACTGGGAAACAGTGCAGCTACCTATGCTCTCAGGTGGTCTTGGAGTTAGGAATCTTCGAATCCACAATGTGCGCCTCTTGATGAAATGGCTGTGGAGATATGTGAAAGAAGAACAGGCTCTTTGGAGAGAAGTTATACATCACAAGTATGGCCAGGACTCCCAATGGTGTACCAATGAGGTCACTATACCATATGGAGTTTCAACATGGAAAACAATAAGATCCTTCTCGACCAAACTAGCAGGAAACATCAAACTCAGAATAGGAAATGGAGCTAAAATACTATTCTGGAAAGATGTTTGGGTAAGACAGGAGGCATTAATGCAATCTTTCCCTGACTTATTTTCTTTCTGTAGCAATCCAGATATCACTCTAGCTGAGAGTTGGGCAAATGGTGGGATATATCTTTCAAGAGACATTTCAATGATTGGGAAATAGATAGGGTGGCACAATTGTTACATGTAATCAATGAGTTTAATGGTTTTGTTGCAAGGCCAGACACAGTCTCGTGGGTACACTCTTGAGGATGGAAGGTTCACAGTGTGAGAGTTTTGATAATAGCTCATTGAATATCAAGAGCATGCGTTACATATATTTATAACAAGGATATAAGAATCCTAGATATACTACAAGTCCTAGTTATACATCAATACACTAGACAATCCTAAGAGTCCTAATCTGATAAATATAAGAGTCCTAATACGCCCCCTCAATCTGGACGAGATGTAGTGACAGACAGATTGTCACGTAAAAAACAAAATTGAGAGGAGGACAAGCCTTTCGTAAAAATGTCAGCAACTTGTAATCGCGTCGGGACATATTTAACAAGAAGATCCCCTTGAGATACTTTGTCACGAACATAATGAAAGCCAACATCAATATGCGTGGAACGATCATGGAACACTGGATTGCGACACATATATGTTGAACTGACATTGTCACAAATACACGAACCGGTTGACGAAGATATATTCCAAGCTCACAAAGAAGATGACGAATCCAAGTAGTCTCAGCAAATGTATAAGCAATTGCTCTGTATTCGGCCTCTGTAGATGACTTAGAAACAGTTGGTTGCTTCTTTGCACGCCAAGATATGAGGCTTGAGCCTAGGAACACCGCATAGCTCATCGTAGATCGGCGAGGATCAGGACAACCAGCCCAATCAGCATCGGAATAGGTCGTGACAATAGAATTGGATGAAGAGGCACACATAAATAAACCATATGTGGGTGTCCCCTGCAAATATCTAAAAATACGCTTGACACAGTGCATGTGAGTAGTTCGGGGAGCATGCATAAATTGAGAAACAATATTAACTGCATAGGCAATATCAGGACGAGTCATTGTCAAGTATTGAAGTGCACCAACCATGCTCCTATACTCACTTGGGTCCGAAAGTAAGTTACCATCCTCAAGAGCTATACAAGTGCGAGATGCAATAGGAGTACGAACAGGCTTGCATGTATGCATATGGAACTTAAGAAGTAAATCAACAATGTATTTTTGTTGAGATAAATGAAGACCATGTGAGGTGCGGACAACATGAACACCAAGAAAATAGTGAAGGTTACCTAGATCTTTCATTGCAAACTGATGAGAAAGACGATCTATGAATTGAACAAGAAGATCTGAATGACTACCAGTGAGAATAATATCATCAACATACAACAATAAGATAAGAATACCTAAAGAAGAACGATGAATAAACATAGACGGATCAGTTTTACTACAAACGAAACCTTGGGTGAGAAGAAATGTACTAAAGCGATGAAACCAAGCACGTGGTGCTTGCTTTAGACCATAAATGGCTTTAGTTAATTTACAAACATGATGTGGATAATTTGAATGAGTAAAACCAGGAGGTTGTTTCATGAAGACCTCCTCATTAAGAATACCATGAAGAAAAGCATTTTTAACATCAAGTTGTCGAATTGACCAACCAAAAGAAACGGCAAGAGAAAGAACAATACGTACTGTAGTTGGCCGAACAACAGGACTAAAAGTCTCATGATAATCAAGACCCGGTTGTTGGTGAAAACCTTGTGTGACAAGGCGGGCTTTGTAGACCCATCTGAATTATATTTGATACGATACACCCATTTACAACCAACCAAGTTCATGTTATCGTTATAAGGAACGAGCAGCCAAGTTTTATTTTCTAAAAGTGCATTGAATTCATCAGCCATTGCTTGCTGCCATTTTGGATTTTTTGACAGCCTGGGAGAAACAAGTTGGTTCAATTTCATGAGTTGTATTTAAGGAAAGCAATTGATGAGGCTTAGTGATTCCGGATTTCAAACGAGTTTGCATTGGATGATTGGGAAGAGAGGGAGATGTGGGCAGATTTCTATTTAATGGCAGCACACTAGTCGAAGGGGTGGTCGAGGGGGGTGAAATATGAGGAACACTAGTGGATGAAATAGGAGCACTGGAAGGAGTATGAGGAACACTAAAATTTGATTCATTAGAAGGACTGTCGGATATAGACGAGACAACCGGAGGGGAAGAAGTTGTCGGAGATATATGACACGAAGATGAAGATGTGATAGTAGGGGTAAAATGTAAAGGTGACATGACAATGAGCGGGTCGGAAGAAGCAGGAAGAGAGATCGGTGTGCCACTTGGGTTAAAGAACTATAAATATGGAAATCTTAATTCATGAAAGAGCACGTGCTGGCTAATATAAACACGACCAGTTTTAGGATCTAGACAACAATACCCTTTATAATTAGGAGCATATCCTAAAAACACACATTGGATAGAACGCGGGGCAAGCTTATGAGAAACATGAGCAGATATATTCGGAAAACACTCACATCCGAACACTTTGAGAAATGTATAATCTGGAGGTTTCCCAAAAAGCTTTCCAAAGGGAGAAATTTCGTTAAAAATAGAAGTAGGTAGCCGATTAATAGTGTAAACAGCATAGAAGGCAACATCAACCCAAAATTGAGAAGGAAGTTTTGACTTGGTGAGAATAGTTCACACAATTTCAATTATGTGTTTATGTTTTCGTTCAGCAACGCCATTCTGTTGAGGAGTGTCTGGACATGATTTGCGGAAGGCAATGCCTGAGTTAGAAAAGTGTAAAAGCATGGATTTATTATCAAATTCTCCGCCCCCGTCACTTTGAAAGGTTTTGATTTTACTATTAAAAAAAATTTCAACCAATTTTTGATAAGCACAGAAGTGTGTGAAAACCTCAGACTTATTTTTCATAGGATAGAGCCAAGTAAAACGAGAAAAATCATCCACAAATATGACATAATATTGAAAGCCTAAATTAGATAATATAGGCGATTGCCATAATTTCTAAAGGGGAAGAACTACAATGATCAACTAAATTGAAAGATAAACGTTGAGATTTTCCAAGACTATAAGAGACACAACTATTGCTAAAAGAATTGAGCAAACTAATTAAGTTATTTTTCCTAAGACTATCTAAGACACGAGCACCACAATGGCGTAGACGGCGGTGCCATATATCTCCTGGTTGTCGCAAAGCAACAAAAGCACGAGCAAGGAATGAGCAGATGAAGAGGACACAGGATAAACATCGCCTTTATTGGAAGCCTTAAGAAGAGGTTGACCCGTGACTTTGTCCTTAATAGAAACAGAAGAAGAGTCAAAAGTTACGTAACAATTATTGTCAGCACATAACCTTTTAACATAAATTAAATTATGACTAAGATTAGGGACATGAAAGGCGGAGTGCAAATGTAAAGGACGAGATGTTGCATGTATTTGACAGTATCCAATTTTATTAATATCAAGCAAAGCGCCATTTCCTACTACAACATGATCGCAACCATTGTAAGAGGATGTATGTAAAAAATTACCTTCAGATGGGGTCATATGAGCAGAGGCAGCCGAGATAAGAGTCGAAGGATGGGAACCTAAAACTCCAGAGGATGGAGAACTTGTATTGGTGGACTGTGAGACATATGAGACATGAGAAGCACTATCAATACCTGATGTGATTTGTCCAGTAGAGTCGTTGCGAGGAAAATTGTTTGTCGTAGATCCTTGATGTTGGTGAAACCTGCCAGATGATCCACGACCTCGACCACCACGACCTTGGCCTCTAGGAGAATAGGTACGACCCCAACCGCGCCCCCCTTGATATGAATGAGATGTACTTGAAGAGTTTGAATGTGTATTCTGAGCAGCAAAAGCTTGTGGAAGAGATGGTGGATCAGGACCTTTAAAGCGCTGCAAACGTTGTTCATGTAGTAACAACTTAGAACGAAGGTCCTCAAGTGTCAATTGTCCAGGAAAATGAGTGATAATGCCAACTAACGTGTCATATTCCTTTCCTAGGCCAAGCAATACATGACCAATAAAGTCTTGATTTGAGACAGGAGAATTAATAGCTAATAAGGAATCTGCAATTTGTTTTGCATCCCTCAGATATTGATCAATAGATGTAGAGTCTGCTTTACGTAGGGTGGTGAGTTGTCGTTTCAAGTCAAGTGAGTTTGCTTGACTAGCATCCATGTAACGACGATTTAAAGACAACCAAATATCATGAGATGTGGGCAAAAGATGGACATCAACAAGAACCTCTCGTGATAAAGTAGCAAAAATCCATGATCTGACACTTTGATCTACTCGCAGCCATGAGCGGTAGTTGGGATTATGCTACTGATTCCCGGAAGAATCACAAATAAATGGACTTGGAGGTTTAAAAGAGCCATCAACAAATCCAAGTAAATCATGAGAAATCAAAAGAGAGGTAAACTGAGTTCTCCACATCAAATAGTCTTCAACAGATTGAAGTTTGATTGTAACGAGATTCATAATATTTGGTGCAGCAAGAGATGCCGAAGAAGAAAAGGTGGGAGAAAAGATGGGATCAAAATTAGTAGAGCATGGAGAAACAAACGGTAAGCCACTAGTACTGCCAAGAGACGTGGATAACGCTTGACCAGATAAGGAAGTCGGTATAGAGACCAAGGGAGATGGCACAGAAGGAAGAGAAAAAGAGGACGACAAAGGAGTTGTGGACATGGTAGAAATAGTAGAACTGATATTAGGTGTAGAAATTGGAAGAGAAGGGACTGTTGAAGTAACAGATTCCGAGATAGAAAGAGGCTGAGTAGTCATGGCTGAAACGAAAACAAGGAAAGAGACCGAAAAAAAAAATCATGGGCTAGATTTGGACTTCTGATACCATGTGAGAGTTTTGATAATAGCTCATTGAATATCAAGAGCCTGCGTTACATATATTTATAACAAGGATATAAGAATCCTAGATATACTACAAGTCCTAGTTATACATCAATACACTAGACAATCCTAAGAGTCCTAATCTGATAAATATAAGAGTCCTAATACACAGTTAACAAGCTCTATAAGAAGGAGCTGGAAACTCTCATATTGGCTAGATGGAAATATGTATGGACAAGCCAAGCACCAACCAAGATCAAATGTTTTGTATGGTTGGTAGCTAAGAGGGCTTGTCTGACTCAAGAGGTACTGCAGATTAAAGGTGCACAACTAGTACTAAGGTGTTTTCTATGAAATGAGACAAATGAGACCAACAACCATCTTTTTCTACATTGTAGAGTCACTGGTCAACTATGGTCTCTGTTTTTTACGCTCACTGGTAACAGCTGGATGATGCCAGAGTATACTGCTGACCTGTTGAGTTGCTGGATCAGGAGAGGAGCAAGTAAAAGCCAAAAAAAGTGGTGGAGAATTATTCCAGCTTGCATATGGTGGTCAATATGGAAGAAAAGAAATGGAAGATGCTATGAGAACAAATCAAACTCCATACAGAAAGTTAAAGAAAAATGTATTACATATTTGTATTTTTGGTGTAAACAGGAATGTATAGAGGAGTTAGAGCAACTAGTAGATATGCTAGGATCTTTGTAATTAGCCTTCCTAGTCCCTCTTATGTACTAAATTACTAATTTTTGGAGGTCACCAACATATCCTTAATGCTGAGGAATACAACATTACTAATTTTTTTTTAAAAAAAACTAGTTGTTAACAAAAAGTAAAAACCTACAATATTTTCTACGAATGGGACCTAATCATTTCATCTATACTAACAAGAATTATGTGGTTGCACCAAATATTGGCCAAAAATAAAAGGCATGCCCTATACTGTACTAACTCATTTCCACCCCTTCAAATGTTCTCTTGTTCCTCTCCAAAGGAATCCACATAAGGGCCGGAAGGGGCTACATCTGGTAATAAATAGTTCATATCATATGCTTGACATGTTTTGTCCATGGTTTAAGCTGTAGTCGTCGTTAGATCTCTTAAAGAATGTAATATTGATTGGTCCATTTTGAAGAAATAAAAAGATGCTGATCAGTGATCATTGCATAGGCTGGAATTGCTTTTATAATTAGCAACCAAAATGTGCATAAAAGATATGTGAGCTTTCATGATAGTTAATTATCACGTGCCTTTCATTTTTCACTGGGCTTGTTGATCTTCCTTTGTATAAACCTGTACTCTTCAAGATTCATCTTCTTTGCCTAATTAGCATGGTCATTTCATCATCTTTCTGTGTGTCTGCCTCTCCTCCTTCTGAAGTAGTTTAATAGAAAAGAAGTCGGTGGTTTGAATCTTATAGAACTTGTCCACAAACTAGGTTGAGAAGAGCACATTTGAATAGTAAGGAGAGCTTTGTAAGCCCTGTAACAGGACTAGAGTTTAACACGACAGTTGCCTTTGAGTCCTTTCATCAACAGATCTTGTTTGACCTGTTACACTTACATGTAAGTTTATTGTATCATGGGGTTGTTGAAATAATTTTCTGGCACTCTGTTTTTCAGGGATACCTACATTTTTCACTTCTCCCCAACCTCATGGTGTTATTTTTATATGCAAATTAGTTGTCATTTTCTTGTTACTTCTTCAACAGACATGAAAAACCCAAAGCTTGCTGCTGAAATTGCAAAGCAACTCCGAAAGTTCCATCAGGTGGAAATTCCGGGCTCCAAAGAACCTCAAGTGTGGAATGATGTGTTAAAGTTCTTCAAAAAAGGTCCATCCTTTACTGAACATTCTCCAGTGATATTATATAAATGAGACGTCATTTTCCCTGAATTGGTTGATATGTATGGATCCCTCATCCCTTTAGTCTCATAGACTGGAACCACTTGTACTGGATTAACTGCTATGACGAAAGATCCATCTCAAGCCTGAGTATTTTCCATTTTTGCAGCATCAATTCTCCAATTTGATGATGGTGAGAAGAAGAAGAAGTATGAGACAATTTTGTTCCAGGAAGTTCATAATGAAATCATTGAGCTCAAGGTAATCCCACCTCCCATGACATGTAGTTGATTATTACTCTATTTATTATTTGCTGTTTACCTGAGGGGAGGGGATTCTCCCAATATCTTCTTCATAACAGTGCAAATTCAGCCCTACAAGCATTTAACATTTTTCTTAATCTGTATTATGTTAGTTTGCTTTCACAGATTTGCTAATTTGAAACCATATGTTAGCAATTTTCCCTTAACCCCCCCCCCCCCCCCCCTTTTGGAGAAATCAATAGCTTTAAGATGTCGCGTCATTTTCCGAAGTCAATTGTTGTTTTTCTCTTTTTATCTTGCTGGAGAGATCTAGGCATCTCCTTTGGCACCTACAAAAACCTTCAAAGAACTTTTTAAGTGTTGACTCATCTTCCATCATACTATGGTTCAGACTGCTTCAAATTGGATGACTTTGTATACGTATTTCCATTTTGCATCTTTCTTGTAGTTGCACAGCCAAAGTTGGCACAAATGAAATGTTGTAGGTTTCAAAGTTAAGGGGTTCTTATTTTCCACATAAGGTGCGTCTTTCTTGCTTTTATTGTAACAATAATTTTGAACTTAATAAACCTGAAATATATTGGAAGTTAAGACGAGTTTTCTTTAGGATAAATTTATCTGCTTAACTACTACTACCTCTGTAAAGCGGATGATATTGAAAGTTATTTGGTAATGGGCCAGTATGGCATTGTATTAAATAGCTTCATGTATTAAATGGATACAGCTCTTTGTTTCAAAAGTAACGTGCAATTCTGGAACAGGAATTGACTGACCGTCTTAACGCCCCGGTGGTGTTTGCTCACAATGACTTACTCTCTGGAAATCTGATGCTTAATGAGGATAAAGGTACTTGTGATCTTGCTTTCCATGTGTTTACATCTTGATTGAGGTACTTTCTTCTGTCATGGCATTTTCAATTAGAAATTCTCCAGCATCTCCCTGGTCATGATAAAATTCAATAATCTCGAGATTCCTTTTCATCTGTTGGAGAAGAAAACCCTACCATTTAGATCACTTAATTGGTTCTGCACATTGCAGACATCCTCTTTGGTATTACTAATGCAAATTTTTATGCTTGTGATCATATATTGGGTCACTATTGCTTGTTTGTCTTTCTCAAGGTTTTATTATGTTTAGTAAGGGAACTAATTTTCTCTGAAGTGACTCGTATTCTCTTGTGATAAAAACAACATAAGTCTTTGGATGAACTTTATCAGCTCACTCCTGCTTTCATTTATGTTCTTTGTTTGAAAAACTTTCCATATGATTAATATCGTCAAATCAAATAGTCTATCCCATTAAAAGAATATATCTGAATGATTTTTTAGGTCTTTTAATCTGGTTTTTACATTGCATCAAATGGTTGACATTTCTAAATTTGATCTTGGTGTCTGTTGTCATATTGGAAAACTGCTTGATGAGTTTGTTCTTAGTTACAATTAAATGCTGAACTCAACTGTTTGTACTAACCTCATTTTCGTTTATCAAAATCCAGAAAAGCTGTATTTCATTGATTTTGAGTATGGATCCTACAATTACAGGGGATTTGACATAGGGAATCACTTCAATGAATATGCTGGCTATGATTGTGATTACAGCTTGTATGTTGCGTCTCCCTCTCTGCATTTCTTTCTCCATGTCCTCAGTCCTCTTCTTTCCCTCTATCTTATGGTGATATTTTGTTGAAAATGATTACTAATATTAGAGATGGTTCTATATGTAGATATCCAAGTAAGGATGAGCAGTTTCATTTCTTCAGGCACTATTTGGATTCTGACCAACCGAATGAGGTAAATGAGGAAAAATGTCAGAACTTCTTATACTTAATTTTGCATGTTGTATAGCTAGGATGGAACTTGCGTAGTGCTATTATTACTGAAACAATTATTTAGCCCAAAAAATAAAAAATCAGGAACACTCCCAACATTACAGAGGAGATTATACAGCAAACTCGACAGAGAAGTTTTATGGGTGGAAAGCATTTGTGCAAAACAATCTCTGAGAAGGCATAGTCTAATTGACAAAAAATAAAGGTTTTAAGATAGTATCATGATTTAGTGCCCGAGAGGAGTTGAAAGACTTTCTTCCATCAAGTTTGGAAGGATTAATAATTTTTTTCACCAGTGAGAGCTTTACATGCCACCTATTGATGTTTCACCAGAGAGCTTTTACGTGCCACCAATTGATGTGTTGAAATTTATAGGCCCTTTTATGCCCTTGTCCTAATAGTGTACCTAGCCAATCTTGTTTTCTGGAACATAACCACATTGCTACTATGCACGTTCTTGTGGGTTTGTTGGGAGAAATCATGAGATTAAGACTTGGAACGCTACTGTAGTACTGTCTGCTACCAAATAGAAAACAGTTGAACTTAAACATCAGTAATTGCTAAGTATATCTAAGTTAATTTTGATGACAGGTATCTGACAAGGACCTCGAAGCCTTATATGTTGAGACCAGTAGTTACATGCTAGCTTCACATCTATACTGGGCTCTCTGGGCTTTGATCCAGGTACTGATATTATGCTATATTTTAGATGCAGTCCAAAGAATGCCAAAAGATAATCTCACATTTTAATCTTTTTGTTATGGTTATTCCTAGGCGAAAATGTCACCCATCGATTTTGATTACATCAGTTATTTCTTCCTGCGCTATAATGAATACAAGAAGCAGAAGGAGAAAGTCCTCTCTTTAGCCAAGTCATATCTCTCGAAACCCGAGCTGGGTAAAAGATTCATGTAACACAGTTCCAAACTCTTGAAAGCAGAAGGAGAAAGTCATCTCTTTACCCAAGTTATATCTCTCAAAACCCGAGCTGGGCGAATGGTTCATGTAACACAGTTCCAAACTCTTAAAAGCTGCAATCGACATGAACATTTTGATCTCATTTGTTGCAAGGTAGAAATAGTTGCTGCTGTAGTCAAGTTGGACTGTGCAAAATAATTTTTTCTTTCTTCCAAAAAGCATATTAAAGTGTGTTGTAATACTCAAAATTCATTGCTTGAAGTTTGAACACGAAATATATTTTTGAAACCAAGGATCTGAACTTACCCCTTTTTTCATTTTAAAATGTTATATATCTTTTTTTTTTTTTTTTGCGTGTTGACATCATGTTGATTTCAGCGTCCACCCTTTTCTCCCTGTATAAATATACTCTAATGGTATCAAAGAGTAACTGAGCAATGTCTTCATTAAAGGACTGTTTCTTCTTCTTTGATACCATCAAAGTATAATATACTCTGGTGGTATCAATGAGTAACTGAGTAGTGTTTTCATTGAGGTTTGCTTCAGTCATTCGATGGGATTACTTGACCATCCATGATACCATTACGGTGTATCTACATATTGCTGTGGTATTATTGAGGTATGCTTCAATTCTTCGATATTTTAATATAAAAACAGTTTTAAAAAGAGTCATAATTTATATACAATTTTTCTAAAAATTTGCAGAAAGAGAAAAAAATTTTAAAAATATATTTTCTACTAATTTAGAGTTTAATAAATAAGATTGTGACTTCACTAATTTTCTCTTAGTTATTTCTTAAAAAAGAGTTCAATCCTATATGATACCAATAGGATATCAATATGCCGATGGAGTATCACAGGGGTTAAGCTCAATCCTATATGATATCGATATGGTATCAATAAATTGATAGAGTATCACAAAGAATATATTTTACTAATTTAAAGTTTATAATAAATAAGATTGTGACTTTAATAATTTTCACTTAATTGTTTCTTATTTATTTTTTAAAATAGAGCTCAATCCTATATGATATCGACAGGGTATGAATATACCAACGGAGTATCACATATGATGAAACTCATTCTTATACGATACCGATATTTTATCAATATACTGATGGAGTATCACAGATGATTAATTCATAATAGTGATTAGGGATGTTCGTGGTTCGGTAATTGGATCGATTATTGATTAAAATCAAAACCAAACCAATCTAGTCGATTTTTTAAATTTCTAAAACCAAACCAAATCAAAAGGAAAAAAATAAATAACCGTTGGTTTGGTTATTGTCGGTTTGGCTCGGTTCGGTTCGGTTCAATTTTTCTGGTTTATTCGGTTTGAAAGTAATATTTTTTTTCAGGATGTACTTATCTCGATAGACATGAACACTTAGTAAATGAGCAATCCATAAAAAAAACTATTATCTGTTTAATTAAGCAACACTAACTTATCGGTTAGCAGGGTAGGTAAAGACAAATGGATTTTAATAGACTTGGACTTAGGATTGTTATAGTTGGACTAAAGTGTTGGGCTTGAGAAAATGGTAAAGTTAAAGATTTCAGTTAATTAAAATTTAACAAAATATTTATGAATAATATATAAATAATTAAAAAAATTATATATCTAATTTATCGGTTCGATTTGGTTATTTTTGCAATTGTTTTTTAGTAAAACCAAAACCAAAACCAAATCAAATGGTATCGGTTTTCAAAGTTTAAAACCAAACCAAATCAAATATCGGTTTTTTTAATCGATTTGGTTCGAATTGCGATTCGATTTAGATTTTTAACCATAACCATGAACAACCCTAATAGTGATGCTAACATCATACACGAAATAAGAAAGGAGAAAGTGGGGGTAAGCGGATAAATAATTTGGATCATGGGTTCATTAAGGATAAATAATTTAAATTGGATCCAAGTAAATAGTTTCACAATTGAATCTGTTTTGCATAGTTTTCTCTTTTACAAAAAAATATATTTTTGTTAATCTGTTGATGCCAAAACAAGTCAATTTGCCTTGTAAGTCTGCCAAAATAACATAATCCCTTGCCCCAAAAGTAAAAAAGAGAAGAAAACGTGAAGTGTAGGAGCTCTTTTTTGCTACTAATTTCACTATTGCTTAGCGTGTTTCCAACATCATGGTAGTAGTTACTAGTTACATATATAATAACAGAAACATGAATACTCATTAATTAATTTTATTGTGCACTTGTAAAACAATTTTTAAAAGATGCATTTGAGTTTCAAAATAAGAATTAAAGAGAAAGTACAAGTATTTAAATTAAAATGATGTATATAGAGCGATCCTATACTAGTGAAATTTTGTACAAGTATATTTGAATAATATTTTCATTTTGCCAGGGTGTTAAAGTATCTGGTTTTGAAGAATCTAAGTAGCTTAGTTTGTTGGTTACATGAACTCCACTTTGTTGGTGAGGGTTTAATTCCTTTTACTAAGTATTAAGTATATTAACAAAATAAAAATAAAAAATACAAATAAAAAGGTCTTATATTATTAGAGTAAAGAATTTAAGAGAATAAATATTATTGTTCAATTTATTTACCTTTGAATAAGTATATAAATATTCTTTGAAATATGCATATTTGCGGTTACATGCATATAGTACTTAATAATAAGATGCAAATCAATCATTATTTGCTGCACTTTATTCATATAGAGGCTATTTGAATTTCTTAAAATTATACTCCGTAATACTTCATTATATATAAATTTCTTATCTATCATTTCCTTTAATAAAAATCAAATTTACTTAGTTAAATGAACATGATTTTGTATATTGTTTCCCTTCCCCCCATATACTTTTAAAGCTTATAATATTAAATATGTTATAGTACTGTGTGATTATAAAAATTTCTAACGATATAATGAGAAATTTAAGTTAAAATATTTTCAATATAAGAAAGTCATCATTTTTACTAAAGAAACTAAAAAAAAAAATGTTGTCACAGAGGGAGTAGTATTTTTAGTGTTAAGTATTAAGTATCGAATCAATAATTAGATAGCTTGATCGTTGTACTCTAAACTCCCCTATTCTTTTTGGAATAGATGGAGTATTAATAAGTTTTTCTTTTTATAGATTAAAAAAGACAGGATGTTTCAAAGATAAATTACGATAACGGGTATTCCCTTGATTCATATTATGTGATAGTGTATGATTAAATATGAAATTCAAAAAAGAAAGATTAATTTATAATCTAGAATAAGTTATAAATATTTGTATGATCATATATAATGTCTCAGTAAGGAAAAATAAAAAATAAAAATAAAAATAAAATTTATTTTTAAATAATAAAGTGTACTACATATTTTTCTCGTACATAATAAAAAAAATTATAATACATTGAAATATAAAAAGTAATGGAAAAAAAAAACATAAAAAGTAATGGTTTAGGTTCATTAACATTCTAAAAAACTTTATTTATGATACGTAGTAAAATTCCAAAAAGGAAATGCATTTCTTTGAGGGTAAAAAATGAACAAAACTTTACCCACAAAATTACGCATGACATTAAATCACACAAATGATGCTATAGTTTATTTTAGACGACAAGTAAAAGTCTTTCCACACAAATGTTTATAGCTTGTTCTAGATAAAAAAAAATTCATCAAAATCATTTTTTCTTTTTAAATATCGTGTCAAGTCAAACATCGTCACATATGTGTTTGCAACAAATTTTAAAGTGAGAAAATAAATTGCAAAATTTCAAGATTTTTTTTTTTTATTGATAAAACATTGTGGATACAAATTTGTTTATTCCCTTGATTCTTCTCATGAATTTTCTCTATGAATCGATGATTGTACATTGGTAGTGTATGATTTATTTGATCTCTGTGAAAAGATAATCCTTTTTAAGTATTTGGTTGTCAGGAAGAGTTCAACCACATCTTTCTAGATGTCCAGCCTCTTCAAGAGAATATATCACTCTTTATACAAACATGTAGGGTTTAAGGTAGAATAGTTTCTAAGAATTTTAACTGAAATTTGATTCGTCTTACAATAACTAAAATTAGCTACAAACTTTGTTGCTAGTATGTGCTAATTCACTTGTAGCTATTTAGTTTTGATAATTTATCGCTAGTCCGTTATTAATGAATTAATTGAAAAAGAGGGAGAATTAATTAATTAATTGTTCCTCCTTGAACAAACTCTATAAATAGGAGTCATCTCTCCATACACAAATGCCATCAAAACCACTAGAAAAAAAATGGGGCAATCACCACCAACATCATGTTATAATAACATATTGTTGAGCATTTTTGTTACTATTTTGATATTATTGCCTCAATATTCACATGCAACACTTTCCACAAATTCAAGATGGATAGTAAATGAAGGAGGACAAAGGGTGAAGTTATCTTGTGTTAATTGGGTGAGTCATTTGGAAGTCATGGTAGCAGAAGGACTAAGCAAACAACCAATTGACACTATTTCAAAATCCATTACTAATATGGGTTTTAATTGTGTTAGGCTTACTTGGCCTCTTTTTTTGTTTACTAATGATTCTTTGTCTTCATTAACTGTACGTCAATCCTTCAATAATCTTGGCCTTGTTGAGTCTATTGCTGGACTTCAAGTTAATAATCCATCCATTCTTGATTTATCTCTTCTCCATGCTTACCAGGTACGTAAAGTATTGATCGTATTTTTAGTTTATTATATACGCTGACAATGTAAATAAATTTTTATATTATCATACGTCTATCAACATATGAATTAAAGTGAAATCGTTATGTTTTTGTTGTTAGTTAGATGGTTGATGGCTTGTTGCGATCAACTTGCTCCTATGACTTGTTCTTATATGCTTAATTTGTTTTATTAAGATGGAGAGAAATTTTAGTTTTTTTTTTAAATGGAAGGGATTATCGAAACCCTCATCAATAAAGTGAAAATTAAGATAGTCAACCAACTGAATTACTAAGATATCTTGTTTATTGTTTAGCTACAGAATTTATCGGTTGTTAATTCCTATATTTTATTGTGGATAAATAACAAAAAGTTGGTTAGAGGTCACATTCCAATAAACGAAAATGTATTACGTATATTCACTCATGTAGATTATATGGTCGGCAATCTGTTACATTCTAAGCACATAAAAGTTTCGAGGAAATAGCTTACTCGTATTTGGTAATAAAATCTTACCTATGTAAGTTTATATATGACTAGTGATGATTAATTATGTGATGATTAATAGTATATCATAAAAATATATTAATTGGACGTTACATTGATGTAAATATTTAAGTTTTTACTTGAAGTATGTGATTTTTCTTGGTTGATCCTTGCTTGTGAATTTGAAGACTACACAAGTTTTGTTACAAAAATTATTTTAATTTGTGCTCTCCTTCTTTTTTTTTTTTAACAATATAACATAATTTTGAGAACTAAATCAAAATAAAAATTTAATGGATAATATAATACAATTAGTGAACTGAATCAAAGTATCTAAGAATTTTCACTAATTGTAATGGCTTCGCTGAAAATTTGAATCATTGTATTTAAGGGTTCAGCTGCAAAATTAAAATTTTAGATTGCTTCTATTTGTCTCAATGGATTCATCTTAAAGATTAAAATTTTGAATTGAGTTTCTTAATCTGTTGAAATGGATTAAGTAAAAAAAAATTGAATCTTAGAGTTCGTTTGAATTGACTTTTTATTTTTGACTTATAAGAAATTCTAACTTAAGACTTTTGACTTATTTTTAGCATTTAGCTTAAATCTGAATGCTCATAAACATTTTTTTAATTTATCCAAACACTCTAAAAATGCTTAAAAATTATTTCAACTTACAAAGTTCTTAATTTGAAGAGTTCAACGTCGACCTCATGATTGGTTATGAATGTACGTTTTTTTATTAAGTTTATTAATTTTGTTATATGGATAGTTATATTGTTACATGTATACGTTTTTTTATTCAGTTTACTAATTTTGTTATATGATTAGTTATATTGTTATTTTAATTTAAAAGCACGTAATAGATCAATTCAAAAGGTTCTGATTTTGAAGGGTTCAACATTGACCTCATGATTGTTTGTGAGTGTAGTTTTTTTTATTCAGTTTACTTATTTTGTTATATGGTTGGTTATATTGTTACGAGTGTATTTTTTATTCAGTTTACTAATTTGTTGTATAAATTTAAAAGCACTTAAAATAGATCAATTCAAAAAGGTTCTTAATTTGAAGGGTTCATCATTGACCTCATAATTGCTTATGAGTGTATGTTTTTTATTAAGTTTACTATTAGTTATATTTTTTTCGATTTGAATTTTTAACTCAACAAAAGAAATATTATTTTATAAGTACTTATTTACGTTTAATAGGAAATTTGTGAGAGGAGAGGGATATTATACGTGTGACTCCCCTTTTCTATCATATTCGGGTGCTATCTCTATATACACCCCTCGTGCGAATGGTCTAACTGACATTCCATTTGGCTAACAATAAGTGCATTTTTTTGTAACTGAAAATTATTGTAACTAAAATGTAGTGAGATTGATGTTGACAGGCAGTGGTGTCTGGCCTGGGAAATAACAATGTGATGGTCATACTAGACAATCACATCAGTAAGCCCGGTTGGTGCTGCAGTAACTTCGACGGTAATGGCTTCTTCGGCGATCAATACTTTAACCCTGACCTTTGGATACAGGGTCTTACCAATGTCGCAACCACCTTCATCAACGTTACCAATGTCGTTGGTATGAGCTTAAGAAACGAACTTCGTGGACCTAAGCAAAATGTTAACGACTGGTACAGGTATAGACAATATTTTTTCTCTAATTATCAAGTACTGAACTGCAGAAAGCGTTCACTACTTGATAATTTCAATCATATGGAATAGTACTAATAATTATCAAGTACTGAACTGCTTTTCTGCAGTTCAGTACTTGATAATTTCAACCATATGGAGTAGTACTAATTAAAGTTGTCTTTCGATTGAGCTAGATACATGCAAAAAGGAGCTGAAGCAGTACATGTAGCTAACCCTGACGTTCTAGTCATTCTCTCGGGCCTAAATTTTGATAAGGATCTCTCTTTCCTGCGCCAGAGGCCAATTAACTTGACTTTCTCTGGGAAGCTAGTGTTTGAGATTCATCGATATAGTTTCACGGATGGAAAATCGTGGGAAACAGGCAACCCCAATCAAGTTTGTGGACAAGTTGTGAATGATATAATGAGTAGAGGTGGTTTTCTGTTAGATCAAGGGTATCCATTGTTTGTGAGTGAGTTTGGGGCGGATCAAAGGGGCACTAATGTAAATGACAATAGGTATTTCAATTGTTTTCTGGGACTAGCAGCTGAACTTGACTTTGATTGGGCATTGTGGACACTTGTTGGAAGCTATTATTTGAGAGAAGGTGTTGTTGGACTCAATGAAGTCTATGGGGTTATAGACTGGAATTGGTGTGACATTAGAAACTCAAGCTTCCTGAAAAGGATCTCCGCCGTCCAATCTCCTTTCCAAGGTATGTAGTATTTAGACATAACCGAAAAAAGGTCAAAAATGGTCTTAACGTATTGGAAATGATTACCTATAGGACCCCTAATGCCCTTACCGTTAGCATTTGGGTCTAATACGTTAAGATCATTTTTTACCCTTTTCAGTAAACAGAATATCAATTTTCTAAGAGAAGATGTGAGAGTTTATGTTTTGGTTATGCTTACAGGGCCAGGATATAACGAGTCTCGCTCCCATAAATTAATCTTCCATCCAATGACAGGGCTTTGTGTTCGAAGAATTTCATTTTTCCAGCCATTAGAGCTTGGTCCATGCTCTGAGTCCGACGCGTGGGACTATACTCCAACCAAAACACTTACATTAACAGGAACTTACTTTTGCCTACAAGCAGATAAATCTGGTCAGCCAGCAAAACTTGGCATAATGTGCTCCAATTCCAACTCCAAATGGCAAGCTATCTCAGACTCCAAGATGCATCTGTCTTCTAAGCTACAAGATGGCACTAATCTTTGCTTAGATGTTGATTCCAAAAATATTATTTTCACCAACACTTGCAAATGCTTGAGCAAAGATAAAACATGTGATCCTGCAAGCCAGTGGTTCAAAATCATCGATAGCACCAGGCAACAAAATACTACGAAATCCTTTTTCCAGAGCAATCAAATTGTTCAATTTCTAGGAAATACTTTTAGCTACATCTTATAAGTGATGACAGTTCAGATTGATAGTTCATTTAGACACGGAAATGAAAACTAATTCTCACACACTTTATAAAGTCATATTCATGGAAATTGTACGTTTGACAAAGAGATAAAAATAGATTATTCATTTCAATGGCATCTCCAGCTTCAATTGGTGTGGAACTAATATCCCCTCAAACATGCAAAGGCAGTAACTTTTTCGATAAACTACTCTTAACCTGAGTGACTTTGGTAGAAAATTTGCTATTGTTAGATGACCATTTTAAGTTATTCGCTCACTTGCTTTGCTAGATCTATTTAGACAATTATGTCACCTTGAGGACGATGTAAACCTTCTTAACACGATGCCATTCAAGCTCGATGAAGCTGCTTGGCCTACTAACTTATTACCAGCTTATAAGGAACTTGGAAATACTGAAATGAAAATTGAGATCTCCAAGCTTACTTGAATGAAATGCAATTCTTGAAAAACCTTAGGATACTGAAATCATTCTCAATAAGCTAACAATTCAATTTGTTTGACAGAAACATCATTTTAGAAAGCTCAAGAAGTAGTGGAAAGTAATTGGCAAACAGTAACATAACTACACAAACTACTATATATGGTAAATATAGTAGTAGCCTGCTGTTTTTTTTTTTGGACAATCTTCTGGTGCTCAAAGTCACCGACTTGAAGAAAGCCCGCCACTCTGGGGTTTCGTACCAAGGGATAGAGGTTCCATTCCCAAATATCGAACCTGAAACCTCTGCTTAAGGATAGAGAAACCTTAACCATTCCACCGCGTCCTGCGGTGATAGTAAACTTTTCTTTCCTTAAATAAGAAACCTTATTAACATATACTCCACAATCATAACATATGTCTAGAGAAGGAATGAACAAATTAAAAGTTGGAGGCTTAGGTTGTGAGAATGGGAGGAAGAAAATTGGATTTGGTACCAAGAACAGGTGCTTTGGTGTCAGGAAAGCATTCTACTCCTGGTATTCCAGTGACCTCTCCATTTTCAGTAATACCAATAGGGTAAGTAAGAAGATGTCCAGGCAAATCATGAATGAGGCTCTCACTTGAATACATATCCCAATATTTGTCACCAATTTTGTTCACCTTTCGGATGCATTCTACGCTCTCTGGCTGAAGGAAACTGTTGTCTAACATGCCTAAGTGCTCGTACCACAACGCCATACGGAACCCGTGAACCTGGCCCCTAGCTGGCTCCTTCACACAGAGATGAAATGGTTGGTAGGCTCCCATTGCTATTTCTGAATCTCTGGCACCATCCATTGACCTTTGATTGATGTTAGCTGATCCAATGATAATGTATTCATCATCCACTGCAAAACATACACACAAAAATAATACTATTGAGAAGTAGTTAACCTTGAAAATATATAATCACATATGCAATGATTTCTAGCTCACTGAACTTGCCTATCATCATTTTGGCATGAACGTAAATCATGAAACGTCTGGCTTCTTGAGCTTTTTGATAGTCTGAATCGGGTTCTGGTGATTCAGAAGGCTCATATTCTCCTGTCTTCTTTGTTTCCCTATTGCCAAGGCAAAAGAAACTCAAGTAGTCCTTAGGATTTGCTACAATTCCTTTGGCTTTAAGAGCTTGAATTATGTCGGTGTACATCATTTTCATGGTTCTCCTTTGCCAATCCAGTATTGCTTGTACAGATGCACTCTCAGGAAGACCTTCTGGCCACATTGGAACCACAACATAGGCCGTAAACCTTTCCCCTGCTTCAATCTTGCTAACTATCTTCAAAGACAACTCCTTTGGGATCAAATGTAGAGCATTAACGTCTTCATCCTTGATATCATCGGAGTTCCATGAAAAGGAGCTTCCTAAGAAGTACTGGTTTTCGATGTAAATAAAATGATTTGCTCGACGAATGGCATTAATATATCCATCTTGTATGCTTCGATCAATGATGTTGTCCTTTCCACTTATAAGACCAGACTTGGCTGCCTCCTCAGGAGCATCGGGGAAGCCAAAAGCTGCTCCCCCATCAATTGATCGAAAAACTTGAACATTCCACGTGTCATGATCATCAGGATACATAGCAGGTGAAGGTGGTATGATTATATTCTCGATATCCCTTAGGTTCATAAGCAAGTCCTTTCCACCTTGCTTCCTCCACCTCTGTTCAAAATTGAAGAGCACATCCCAAGCTGCTGGCCCTTCTATTCGGCAATGGATATCGTGCCAAGGCTCTCTTGGCCCCCCTTTCTGAATCGTAGCACCAGTGAAATTTGGTTGGTGAAAATCATCATGATGTGCTGTGTCCAAAGTCCTGAAAAGGGGGTGAAATTGTGTATCATATCTACCATCACAAAGATCAATCCCACCAATATAACTCACAATTCTCCGTCTCTCTGTGTCTCCATTAGGCAATTCTCCATCAACAACTACAATCTTTTGATGATGAGTAAACATTGTCCCAATCTCTATATTTTGAATAATGCTCCGTCCATCATCAGGATTTCGAGGACACAACACACAATGTACTTCAGAGTCTTCAAAATAAGTAGCAGTTTCTTGATCATGAGTAGCCATTAGCCCATCTTGTTTCAACACAGGAACCGATGTTCTGTCATCCCAGACCAGCATTAGAACTCTCACACCTTCATTAGCTTTCTTCTTAAGCAACTCCCCGAGCGTTATGTCTCCACCAGGCTTAGGCCTCCTCGTATCCCTTATCAAAGTAATCTCCGTATAAACAGACCATCCAGTTATGTAAATCAAATGCTTTGCATTGGTGATGGCATCGAAAATGTCTTCCCAACATCTTTGTGGCTCATAAAACTTGCCACCAGCCAGAGGAATTTTCGGGACAAAGTTATCAGGAACATGAGAATCTTGGTAAAGGGTGACCTTACATCCTTGTCTTTGACTAAAGAATGTGTAAGGAACTCCAGGAAATCTTGTAACTCTTATCCCTCTATTCCAATTATACTCCCTTGTGACATCAAAATACTGCAACTTCACATGAATTTTAGAGTGTCCTTGCACGGGTTTTCGTTCTGTATTGAGGATTTCAAGCCATTCATCAACAACTTCTCCATCTATCAATCGTTCAACTGGTAAGTAAGCTCTTCCTATGAGTTCTGCTCCAATTGGATTATCAGCTTTGACAGTGAATATGACATCGGAAGCCATATGAGCACAGTAAATGTGGAATGACTCGTACCACCGTGGATTTTTGTGTTCATCGAGCAATCTGGTTCTGCCAACTCTGGCTTTTCCAAGATCAATGGTTGCATACAGTGTTGATGCTGTCTTGTTGAAGCCAATAGCTCCTTCAATGCCTTGAACAACCTACAACAAAATGGAAAACAATGTTGTTACTGTCTTGTAACATGTCAAACTCTATAATTGTAGTTGTTTGCTAAAGAACTTCTACTAGCTTTTAAGATTAAAGAATAGGAACATACAAAAATATCATATAACCTTAACACTAAATCAAAAATAATTTTATTCTTTTTGTAAATGTCCTTAAAGTCTACAGCAATATTTAATTTAGTGACAATTAACTAATGTCAGTTATAGTGTAAATTCGAATAAACAATTTGGAAAATAAAATATTTCCTCACTTCAATGGTATGCTTATACTGCATCATGACATGTTTAAAGTTAAATCACAAGGTTCAAAATTATCTTTCTTTTATATATTGTGGTCAATATTGTCAAACTATCTCCGATTTTTTTAAGTGTTTTAAAAAAATTTAAAACAAAACAACAACAAATAACATATTCAATATATTTTTATAAGTGGAATTTGAAAATGATAAAATATATGTAAATCTTATTATTAATTTGTGGAAATCGAAAAATTATTTGCGACCCTCAATCGACTCAAACAACACACGACACTACAATTTAAAAAAGATACAAAGATTAAGAAAAAGTGTAATAGACTGTACAAAACAGAACAATATGATAAATGAAGAAGTTATACGGATCATTTCAGAGAAAAAAAATTATATTTTTTAAGAAAGAATTAATACTACTATAATTTCTCAGTATAAATTAATTGTGGAGCAAAATGATAAGGCCAATATCTTACGTTCTTTGCTCTTTTTTACTTGTCCATAATAAACTATGTGCTTTCTTTTTTAAAAATGATAAATGAAATAAATATTTTACTATAATATTCATAATTATTAGTATTTAAAAAAATCATAAAAAATAATTTATGAAATTAATAGTTAATGTTAAAAATATAACAAAATAAAAATAGTGTACATTCTAAAGTTTCAACAACTCCACCACCCAAAAATTTGCAATAATTAAATTCATGCTATCCACAAATTCCCCATCGCTAACTCACCTACTTGCCGTCCACAAATAAATCACTCTAGTGCAGATAACACACACTTCCCTTCTTTCTCTTCAGTTTTTTTTTTTTCACCGGGTTCGATATTCGCATTAAAATTTAATTAATTTGAATTCCTGCCACATAGGAAAATCATGTTTCCTACCAAGAATTTTTCTATATCCAGGGTTCAAATTCAAAACATCTGATTAAGGGAGGAGTAGCTCTCTTCAATTGTAAATACTTTGAAGAAGGAAAAAAGTTTCACATCGGGTGGTTAATAAAAATTCATGAGATGAATGGTCTTTGTATATAAATTTGGATAATTTTTCCCCAATGAGTTAGCACGTTTTGAAGGTTGAGTCAGATCCAAAATTTATTTCTTTACCAATTCCGATCCATCTCCCAAATTCCTAAGAAGAACTCAATGCATCTTTCATTTAAATCAAACCAATTAACAAGAAATTAATAAGGTTGCATTCCTATAGTTGTGTTCTATCTACACAAATATACTTTCAATTGATTTGATGGAACTAATTATCTGGCAAGAAATTACCAACTCACAAAATAAAGTACTATACATGTTTTCATATGGATACTAAATTGAAGTGTGAGAAAGGATTAAGATTAAAATTTTCACCTTATTGAAAATGTCTCTTCCAAAATTAGTACGAAGCTTATCAACTTCAAATATAGTAACATGAAGTGTACCATGTAGCAAAATTTGTGCCATCTTCCTTCCCTTCAATCCACAATTCACTAGCAAATGTCAACCAAACAACATATCATATTAAGACGGAAATTCAGAATCCATAAACTAAAAATCTTTAGTCCGCCTTTGTCATAGAGGAGCCAAAGCTTTATTTGTTACATCATAAGAAATATATACAAATCATATGAAGAAGAAGAGTTCATTAAAGTAATTACCTTAGTTTAAAACTTGAGCTGACAAAGAAAATCTTTAGATAAGAATAAGATGAGAGGCGATCAATAGAAGCCGCATGTATATATAGAGAGGTATCTTTTAGAATAAATTAATTAAATGCAGTGGCAAC
>NC_064291.1:40494313-40634094 GCF_019186545.1 Solanum stenotomum | reverse complement strand
TTTTTTTTTTTGGAAACATTCGGTTAATTAGGATACAACGATAATTAATAATTTAAAAAGTTAAAAGGCATGTAAAAATTTAGTTGACTATCAAAATTCTATACGTGCTACATAAATGGAATAAAGAGAGTAGCATAGTAGTATTATAACTTACATAAATGGAATAGAGAGAGTAACATAGTAGTATTATTTAAAACTTACGTAAAATAAGTAATATAAATTACAATAGTTAATGACTTAAAATATCTAAGTATCATATTAAAATTCAACTGACTTTCCAAATTCTATTTATGTCATATAAATTGAAACAAAAAAATATTGTCTCCGTTGACTTTTAATTGTCATAGTTTAATTTTTTAGAGTCAAACGATAATAACTTTGACTAATATTTTACGATGTATTTTTTTATCATATTGATATGCAAAAAAATAGAATTTATAGTACTTTTCATATAGTTCTTGAGTATCTATTTTTTGTAAATATCGAATTAATGTAATCTAATTTAACTTTAAAAATTAATCAAATTGATTTTTGAAAAATATAACATGACAATAAAAACCGACAAAAAAAGTAACATATATTAAGTCCGTGCTAACACGGATCCTGTATCTAGTATATACATAAAAAAAAAAGAAAAGGAAGCAAGACACAAGCAAAAGCAGAAACAAAAAGTATAGCACGGGGGGGAAAATGGGGATGACCCTAAAGCCTTAAAAATTATAGGTCAATTGAAGAAGAGTAGGTGTTTGATGAATGCATAGAGAGAAAGACACGTACACAATGCAGCCTTTGAAAAGTTGAAGTGATAATAATTTCCCTGTCTGGCTTATCACTTTCAGACGGAAAAGCATAATGACAAAAATACCCCTATTTGGCAATAGTTGAAAAGTGTTCGACAATTTTCCCTTCTGTATAATATATCTATAAGTACATGTACTGTATGAAAAAAATAAAATAGTACAATTTAACTTCCTTTTGGTGCAACTTTCTTATTCTATGTTAGTCCTCTCTAACTGTCTCTTCTAAATAAGGGTAATAAAATGATAGAACCCAAGGAGAAGCTGAAACAGAGCAATAATCACACATACATGATACGACTCAAATTTGAACTTGGAAAAGAGATTGTTACCTGAACTGTATTTGCTCTTTTTGCGTGTTTGGAAATTTCAACAATGGCAAAGCGCAAAATTTATTAATTTCCTGTAAATAAATAGACAAAATAAAGAAAAAATCAAAGAAATTAAGAACGTTTGATAGTATTTTCTCTACAATTTCAAGAGCTTCAGAAAGAATAACGTAGAATGAAATGGAGAAAGTGGGAATGAGTTAACTATTGGAAAAAAACTGCACTAAGCAATAACAAGTGGCTTATGAAAGAAGTACCAATTTATGCCTTGAAATTACGAAAATGCCCTTGTCTATTTGTTGAAATTGCATGGTACAACTTTTGCAGCCAACGGTACAACTTTTGCAGCCATGTTGGTCCTTCACAACTCTTGCAGCCAAGGGTACAACTTTTGCAGCCATGTTGGTCCTTCCCAACTCTCCCTTCTATATAAGGAGGATAAAATATAAGTAATGATGTTTAATAAAGCAAAAAGTAAAGGAAATCAAGTAGTAGTAATATGGTATCTTTCTCCCCCCAAAAAAGTCAAGCATAAAATTTTGTTTGGTTTGTTTAACAGGAAAAAAATCACAGCATATCTTAACACAATGATTAAAATAATCTTCATAGTTCAGTTGACTGACTATTTAAATTTTCATCTTGTTGGTGAGAGTTTGATTTAATTTTGTAATTCCTTTTTCCTACCCTTAATGCTTAATTAGCTTGTGTCATTAAACTTCGTATTGCTAATATTTATATTCCTCCGTCTCATATTATTTGTTCATATTAAAAATATTTATCTCGAATTATTTGTAAATTTATAAAATTAATTAATTTTTTTCCCGTTATGTCCTTAAGATTAATTATTTTTGAAAGTGTACATACCGTAATGTTTAAAAAAATTCTTTAACTATTGATCTTTTTCATATACATATTAAGTTAAAAGAATGCATTGATTGTCTGGATAAGGTCCATAAATTGAGAGTATGAAAACAGTTAAAAGATTGAATTAGTAAAATTTTTGTTTTATTTATAATCTTTTAATAGACATATCCAAAAAAAAAAAAAAGTGGACATATAATATAAATCGGAGAAAATCTATGCTACACATTGAAATTTAGATACTATTATTTGACGCTGAGATACATTGTGTATTTATTAGTATTAGTAATACATAAGTTACAAAAACTAAAGATTAAAAAAAAATCCATTAAAGCAAGCAATCCCAACACATATATAATAATCCTTACATTATTGTGGGGTCAGCTCATAGGACCAATTGGATTCTTCGACATCATGTCTTAAATTTTTTTTTTATACCTTTTACTATTTAAATAACAAGCTAAGGTGCAATACAAGGTTGTGTGAAAAAATCAAATCGACCTATAAATCGAATAAATAAAGTGTTATTAGTTTATTATTAGTGGGTTAACAATTTTTAATGGTTTTATAAAAAATAAATTATTGGGTTATCGATTTAGTTTTGATTCTTTAATATTGGGTTATTCGGTAAAATGATAACCCATTAAGATAATAATAATTTACTACTTTACCCGTACATAAGTAAATATTAATCTCAATACCTTTTTAGTTAGGCAAAAGTGCTCATTATTCCCCCGAACTTGAAGCTTTTTATTCAGTGTACACCTAAACTATATTTTGTTTTAATTACCCCCTCGAACTTGTTTATTCCTCTATCGCGTACACCTTTATTGTCCACCTACTCCAATCGTGACTACACGTGCGTGACAGGTTGACAAAAGTGGTGATGTGGATTTTCAGCTGGATAAATAATAGTCCCACCTAGCCACAATTGCTTTGAATTTAATCAGAAATATTAATGGCAGTAAATGCCAACTTAAACGGGTCCATTTCCCCACTTTTTGAAGAACACTCATGACTCAACCAACGTCTCTTTGTCTTCTTAAATTTGTTTTGTGTATATATATTTTCTTAATTAATAAGCTAGAAACTGACCTTGATTCTCTTCAACCACCACCCACCTCTTTCAATATCTACCAAAATTTGTTTAAAATAATTTGTCTTCTAAAACATTAGAATTCTTTTGCAATTACAAAAATGTGAGCTTTTCACCAATTTTTTAATATTTAAATGCTGAGAAAACAAACAATAATAATTATTCGATTTTTTGATTTAAAAAAATAATCTTAATTAACAACCTATTTTTCATGAACTAATGTTGTTTCAAATTTTGTATTAATTAGATTCCTATATAATGTGTGTAATATCATACTCTAATTTGTATTAAAGTTTAATTTACTCAATCGTCATTTTTTTTGGGTGTATTATAATTCAGAATTGGAGGAGTCCCACATAAACAAACAAGTCTCCTATTATAATTCATGAATTTAGCAAATGCAATTAAAACGAAAAAAAGAGAAAAATACTGAAATTTGAAAAGGGAGAAGGGATTAGGGAGAATAAATAGTTACAGAATAGAGAGAGAAAAATTCTGAAAATATGTCAAATAGTAAAGAAAGATGGAGATTTTAGGTTTTTTTTTTTACCATTGTAGCTTTATGATGTGGCAAAAAATTCCTTCTCACGCGCCTAATAGAGTTTGTTTTCAATTTCTACGCCGGGTGGACAATAAAGGTGTACGTGATGGAGGAATAAACAAGTTCGGGGGTAATTAAAACGGAATATAGTTTAGGTGTACACTGAATAAAAACTTTCAAGTTCAGGGGGTAATGAACATTTTTGCCTTTTAGTTACTGTCTTCTTTAGCCTTCAATTAACACTTCGTAGTGACTTTGAGTTCACAACTTCACATAATATACAAAATGTCAAAACCTAAAGTAAGAACATTGTTCTTCTTAATTTCTTTTTGTGTTACACTTGTATAGTTCTTTTCATGTTAGTTATTAGAGAAAACAACATAAATCCCACTAGTTTATAAGGTTCTTATTACTAGTATTCATGGTAGTTGTGAATATTACTTCTTGTACTAGATTTCGTTGGCTGAATACATGTATCTGTCTAGTTAAGATACATGAATCCGAAGAATGGATACATGTTCAATTAAGGACTGTAACTAAAATGCTTAATTTGAGGAGGAAATCATTCATTTAACAACTTTTGAGTATATTTAGTCTGACAACTTTTATAAATTCTAATTTCTTCCATTTATTTTCGAGCAACAACAAAATGAGCAACTTTTCTTTTCAGAAATTTGAATTTGTCTCTCTGAATTTCGAGATTTTCTTTTTTCAATATTTCATATTTAGAGAACAATGTGTGAGGTTGTTACTTTGTTGAATATTTTGATGACAAAGTATATTGTTGTTTTTGAACTAGATACAAACCTTCATTTAAAAATCTTACATAAATAAAAATTATTAATTATCTGGATCTGGATACATGCCTTTTACTAATGTACTTGAAGTATGTATCTGATTCATGCACTTAATTTCATTAGATGTATCTCTTGTGTTTTTAAATTATGAACAGTCAAATATTTTCCACATATGTATATTTGATAAATACTTTGTGAGTAAGATGAATTACCTATGTACCAGTTACATGTAGCATATAGCATATACATGTAGTTGAAACTTGTTATGTATATGAAGTATTTATTCAATTATTTGAATCGATAAATGTGCATTTTGACTTTGGTGGGTCTTCATTATCACTAATTGCGCTAACAATGAATTTGTGATTGTCGTAATTCCATAAAAGTATGATTTACAATGATCTCGTTGAAGTATGACCAGATACATGACAGATGTGTCCCAAATACACTAAGAAAACATACTAGATCATGACAGAAAATCTCAAATACATGAAATAACATCTTCAGATACATGACATTAAACAACTCATATATATTTAATAGAAAATACACATACATTTAATAAATAAATCAAATACATGTTTCAGATGCAATGGATGGTGCCAGTATAACTTTCTCGGGGATCTGAACCGATTTCGATTCTTTAGATCTCTTCAAAATTGACAGCTCAAATTGGTTCTGGACCTCTTTATTCAACTTCTTTTTCGACGTTTAAACAACCTGTTTTTGGTCAGCGTAGTTATATTTGTTGGCGTCAAATTGTTGGAGAAGTCATATATTTGTTCTATTAGCATTTTCTTATTGGTTAAATCGAAAATCGAACTGCTAGGGATCAAAATCGATAAATCGATAAGAAATATCTTATTATTTAATTATTAGTTTAACGTATTCAAAAATCAAAAATTGATAAACCGAATTGATAATACATAAAATTGAACTAAACCGACAATGCACACCAACCTCTAACTTAAGCATACGTTATTTAAATTTTTGTACTTTAAATTATCACTCAGTTTTTCAATACTTTTACATTATTATTTACTGAAGAATGAGAAAAGATCAATCGTTATTTTTAACCTCTAATATATCAAATCATATCATCGTATATTTCTATTTTTTACTGTATTATAAAAGAGAGTTTAGGCCCAAGTATAATATATAATATTCAAGATTGGAACTTTTTCCAATCTTCAATATTATATATTATACTTGTGGGACTTTTAAAAGCTTTTATAATATATATATGTCACAAATGAAAAAGTTTCAATCAACGAAATGGAAAAGTCCCAATATATCATTTACAAATAACTTAAAAAGTATTAAAAATTACAATAATTACCAATTTAAAATATTTAAAAGCTATATACTCCCTCCGTCCACAATTGTTTGTCAGGGTAAGGTCATGCACATCCCTCAAGGAAAATTTAATACAAGGTGTAATTTGACTAATATAACCCTACTATATCAAGAATACCAAAAGTCCACATAACTTTTCAATTGAACTACACAATTATTAAGGGCAGAATTGGAAAAAAGTGACTAATTATTTCTTGATTGTTTAAATTGACAATTAATCTTGGACATCTATTTTTAGTATACCTGCCAAACAATTGTGGACGGAGGGAGTAATAAAAATAGGTTGACTCTCAGAATTCTATCAGACTCAAATATATTGGGACAGAAAAGATAACACATCATTTTAAAATTACCAAAAAAGTATTATAAATAATAATAATTAACAACTTAAAATATATATCTTTCTACTATATTATAAAAGGGAGTTTAGGCCCAAATATATATATATATCACAAATGGAAAAGTCCCAATCAAGGAAATGGAAAAGTACCAATATATCATTTACAAATGACTTAAAAAGCATTAAAAATTACAATAATTACCAATTTAAAATATTTAAAAGCTATATAATAAAATAGGTTGACTCTCAGAATTCTATCAGGCTCACATATATTGGGACAGAAAAAAAAAAGACCCAATATATCATTTACAAATGACTTAAAAAGCATTAAAAATTACAATAATTACCAATTTAAAATATTTAAAAGCTATATAATAAAATAGGTTGACTCTCAAAATTCTATCAGGCTCACATATATTGGGACAGAAAAAATAACACATATAATTTTAAATTACCAAAAAAGTATTATAAATAATAATAATTAACAACTTAAAATATTTGAAAGACATTTTAAAAGGGTTAATTTTGTAATTTTATCCATATCACATAAATTAGTACAAAGTGACCAGTAATGTACGTTATTTCAAATTTACATAAAAATATTACAAATCACAATAATTAATAACTTAAAACATTTTTTAAAAAAATATGAAAATTTGGATGACTATCCAAATTTCATTTGTGTCACATAAATTGATACAACAAAAATAATATATATAGGGTCCATTTTAATTTATTTGTCTTATTTTTTTTTTATATTTAAAAATTGTGTAAAAATACTATAAATCATGATAATTGACAACATAAAATATGTTTTGAAAATAATACAAAAAATTCCACTGATTCTTGAAGTGAATCTATTGTAAAAATACTATAAATCATGATAATTGACAACATAAAATATTTACAAAATGTTGTATGCGGATAGCCTTATTGTGATGACCCGGAAGGTCATTTTTGGAAATTTTGAACTATTCGTTTAACTTGAGTTAATTAATCGATAATTAGTGGGCTAAAGTGATCATTTATTTAAGACCCCATACCATTAGGACCATGTGTTAAAAATAAGTTGGTGGATTTTTTCAGTTTTAATAAATAATTAATTTAGAAATAAAGAAGATTCAGAAAAACACAGAAGAAAAGGGAAGAGGAATAACCTAACCTAGCCGCAACATCGATCAGAGAGGAAAAAGAGTTGCAGATACACGTTTTGGCCATCTTCAATTCTTGGTAGGCATACATTAATTACTTTATATATAAAAATAAGGATAGTTGCTGGCATATTACATTATAATAATGTTGGTTTGGTACAGTGCTAGCCGTGTTATTATTATTAATTGTTATCAAATTGTTGGTTATTAAGATGTGATGATTGGCAATGATTGTCATTGAAATTATTATAGATCATTTTAGAGGGTTACTGAGTTTAAGACGTTAGGGATTTTTTATATGTATATATATATATGCGTATTCAATACATACATGTGAAGATAAATTTCTTTCTATTATGGTACAGAGATAGGCATAATATATTTACGTATGTTTATGGACTAGAGGGTATTGATTAAATTATTATGGTTGACGGATAAACAGTACTAGGATGTAAGATATGTTTATATGTGGGTTAATATTATATGTATAGTACTAAGTGAATATCATTTGAATTATGATATTGGAAAGGAAATAATTGGAATTTAATCCTAGACTTGAAACTTGGAAAATTATGATAGTGAAATGTTAATTGGCATCAAGAGTTACGAACTTAATTATAAAGTCTAGCGAGTTTTTAGGTCAAGGCTAACCACATAATAATGTGAGTGTTGTTAGTTTCGAAATCTTATTGTGAATATGTACTTGAATAGATTGCATTGATTTGGAAGCTCACCGAAAAGGGAAGGCTCAAGTCTTGGAGTGATTGTTCGGTTATTTGAGGCAAGTGGATTTCTAAACCCTTGTTAAGCGTATGAAATTTGTGTATTTCCTTGTGGTATATGTTTGGGAGTAATGTGATCAATTGTGTTGTTGTGAATTGTGCAATGTTATGAAAATGGTCATCTCCTAATTATTTGTGTGAACATGTCATTTGCATTGTTCTGAGATATGGTTGTGGCAAGTGTTATGTGCATTGAGAAAGAATAAGAAATTAAAGAGGATGTACCATTTCGAGGGACGTATTGCGCTCCGCGATGGATGCATGGACAGATATGTCCCCCATGGGTCCCGGACTGAGAGACAGCGGGTGTGTATCATTAGGTCAGACATGCGTCACAATACTTGACATTGCATTTCATGCATTGCATTATTTTTATTATTGATGAACTTGATCTTGTGTGTTGCTGATCTTGTGAGTGCCTTTTTGTGAAACTTGTTATCAATGAATATTGAGTTGTTATTGAGAATATATAATCTGTTAGAGTGTTGTTGTTGAGCTGTATGATTTGTAAACTGTGAATTGTTAGGTTGGGCTGGTTTTATGCAGGTTGTAGCTATGGAGGTTAGGATGGGGTGTAAGGAGTACCCGTATTCTGTACCCTTAGCTTGTGTTTAGAGGTTTGCTTGTTGAGTACCGTGTGGTTTGGTATTCACCCCTTGCTTCTACAATCTTTTGTAGGTTATGAGCCCGGATCTTCGTGATACCTTCCATTCTCTTCGTTTCCGAGGCTTTCTGTGGAGATCTGAGAGGTAGCTGTTTGTCATCTCAGCGAACCTCCTTACTCCTGTTTATGATTTTGTTTTTACTTGAAAGACAACATCATTTGAGACTTGCATATTTTATTTCAATTCTAGTATTTACATTAGAGGCTTGTGCACGTGACAACCAGGTTTTGGGGATTGAATTAAGTTGACTTGTTTTCATAATAGTAATTGTTATTTAACTTTGCTTTATTTTCGCACTTTATAGAAATGATTGGGTTTTAGGCTGACTTGTCTTGGTGGGATATGACGAGTGCCATCACATCCATTTTTGGGTCGTGACACTTATTATGCCTTAAATAGCGTCAAAGAAAGTACATGTTTGTGATAAAAAAACTTATTCCTTTATCCACGTAAACAATCGCTTCAAAAGCTCGGTTATTAGCCCTAAAATATACCATTTATATTATTGGGCCCGTGCATAGCACGGGCAACATTATCTAGTATTACTAAAAGTGGGAACAAAAAAAAGTTAAAAGTTGAAATTCCACTTTACCCCCACTAAATAAAAATATTATAAAATTGCTAATCAATTAGATATTAAAAAGTAATTATATAATATTACTATATATTATATTATACTAAATTCTAAAAGTGAAAAGGTGTTAAGTCAAAAATTTAAAGGAGAAAATATTCATAGAAAATTGTTAGACATTTTTATCCTTTTAAAAACTAAATTAGTTACATTTTTTTTTTAAAAAAAATTGTATCTATTTTTATTTTTCTCCTTCAATTTACTTAACATAATATATATATATATATATATATATATATATATATATATATATATATATATATATATATATATACTNTATATATATATATATATTAACTCCATAAAGTAGGCATTTTAATAATCTACTTTAAAGTATTTCTTTTAAATTACTTTATTTAAAAGATTAACTCCATAATTCACACCTTTCATTTTCATAACTTCTACATCATAGTAAAGCATGGTGAATTAGAAAGACATTAATATTTTCATGAAGTAACATACATTCATCTTAATGCATTAAATGAATTACAAATTTAGATTAACTTTACATGTTGAAATATACACAAGCCCTAAATTTCAATAACCAAAATCCTTCATTTCTTGGTTGCATTAATACATAGAAATAAGTCAAATAACTACAACCCCCCAAATTCTAATAACCTAAACCCCTAATTTCTTTGCTTCATTAATAGAACATTTTCTAATAACTACAACCTACTATATTTTAATAATCAAATCCACATTTCTTGGCCGCATATTTCTCAATTATTGCATACCCAATGGTAGTTACATATACATTTATGATCGTTATTGCATACATATTTTTATTTTCTTCCAGAAATGTTTCTTAAGCTTAATTAACACATTTGAATAGTTTTTCAATTTTTTTTGTATGTCTTATATTATACATTTGTTATTTTTTAAAGTTTGGTTTTATGAAACTTATATCTTTTCATTTATTTATTATTTTTCTCTTTTATTTGCTTTAAATATCCACCTTCATATCTCATATCTACCTACATATTCAATTGCTACTATTAATATATATCTATATCTATAACTTTCATACTTTTCATATTCACAACCTCTAAATATTTAATTTAAGATTTTAAGATACCTTTTGGTGTTCCACCAATTTTATTTATATAAATCATCTTCTTTGTTTCATGAGATCCTTAGGTATCCTTTTCATTCTATAGTCAAAGTAGTGAAACATTTATATCATTTTTGTTCTATTGATTCATTCTTTAGTTTGACTCGACAAAGAAGGATCTTGAATTTTGATTGGCTATGATAGAAAGAGTCGACAAGAACTTGGAAAATTATGTACTATTTCTGTATTTCTGTTTACATCTATATTGTATGATTAAAGTTTTAACAAAGATGAGTACATTGTATTTTTTTTGTGTTTTCTATCTATTAGACTTTTTAAATTTCATTTTAATTTCTATGAATTTCTGATTGATTAGTCATTTTTGGCTTTATTGAAAATTTGCTAACTACTAACCAAAATTCAAAACTTACAGTTGATTGCTTTAAAGAACTTGATTTTAAACATTAAAATACGCTCTTTATTTGGTACTTTTTGCCAGATTTTAAAGATATATTAGTAATTAAAATTGCATTTTATTACTTACTACATGTTTTCATAAAATTTTAATTATTCCAACAAATCTATGAAAATTCTCATAGAACACACGTGCAACGCATGTATCCAGAAACTAGTATTACTATAAGTGGGAACAAAAAAAATTAAACGTTGAATTGCGATTTTACCCCTATTATGAATTAAAATGTTATAAAAACATTTAATCATTTAATTTAAATGTTAAATTGTATCATTTTAATAAAAATGTTAATGACGTTTGCACTTCCTTAGATTAATTCCTAATTAAAATATCTAATTTAATAATATTTATCATCTATAATCTATATGTATATTTAATTTAATCATCATCATCATATCACATCATCATCGTATTATATTATCATAATAATAATAATAATATATATAATAATATTATATTAAAAATAGAAAGCATCAAATTGCAAAATTGGATTACCATTTTACCCCTACATTAAATTATTTTTTTATAAAAAATTAATTAATTAAATATTAAATGTTTCTGAAAAATTAAATGACCATTTTTCATTCACTAAATTAACACTGTTCATCTAATTACTTATGCTTAGAAACTAAATCATTACGTAATCGTTAATGTTTCAATGCGCACACAGAAAAAAAAATAACAGATTTTTTTTTAGGAATTTCCAAGGTTATTTTGAGATTTACAAGCAATTTAACATGATTCATGTATTAGCAAAAAGTCACGTTATCCAAGAAAAAATGTTAATATTCTCATGCATTTATATCATGATTAATTCACACTTATCTTACTCTTGACTATACACATTCTCTTATAATTTTTGGATTATCCCTACATTTGTCATTTATAAATATGAAAAATATTGAAGTAAACAACATCATGTGATATACAAGGAATGGGCAAGCTAAGATTTTGGGGATCAACTTCTTTAGAGATGAAAAAAGCATTTTTTTTACTCTCTTTTTTAGAAGAACAAAGGAGAATAATCATTAGGAAGGATATGTTTTTTTAGTACATAATTTCCTTCTTTGAATGTAAAATAAAGGGTCATGCATCAAAATATAAGATCGTGACTCTTTACTAATATACTTGTGTGATGTAATTTGTAAAAAAATTAATTACTCCTTTAATTCACGGGAGAAATAATGATATAAATAAACTTTTTCTCAAAGTTTGATGATAAATTTGAGTCTTTTCCCTTTTCTTAATAGATATGTCAAATAAACATTTGACGAGTAAATCACAACTGAAGGAGTATTTTAGAATTAATTTGGCATTTTGTTTGTCAAGGCCTATTAATCGTGACAAATGTCAAAGCCAAATTGGAGTGCGTTTGGAAAAGGGCGAAATATAAATGATGTCGGCACCCATAAATTAAAAATGCAACAAATGACATAAAATAAACAAATATTTCAGGGATATATATTTAATGATTTGTACCTTAGTGAATCACAAATATTTCAGGTTTGGTCGATCTTATTTTATTTTATTTTTTAAAAATGCTTAAATTTTTTAAAAGAGTTTATTTTTTTAAAATAAGATATTTGATCAAATTTTTAGGAGAAAATCAGTGTTTTTAAAAATGGTACAAATTGTTTATTTTTTAGAAATTTAAAAAAGTACTGTTTTCTTAAAAGTATTTTTGAGAAAAATACACTTAAAAATTCTTTTATAAAGTATTGCTACTCAAGTCTCAAAGAGATGCAAGAAAACAAAATTGATGTAGTTTCAAGAAACCCGCAAACGGAAAAAAAGAACAAGAATGGAAATAAATATCATTCCACAATATATAATTTTTTCTGAATGACGGATTTTAGCCAACTGAAAGGATCTTCTCAATCAACTCAGGTATTGCTCTGTCACTAACTTCCCTCTTAGTTTACGATATTAAAAATAAAATAATAAAGATAAATATAATATCATAAACCACGAGGTATGATAGAGCAATATCTAAGGAGAAGTCTTTGAAATTATCCCTAAATTTTATTAATCAAACACAAATTATTTTCATCAAAAATATTTTTCAAAATAAATTAATTTTTAGAAATTTGATTGTTAAATACTGCTTATCTCTAGACGAATAGGAAATATCCAGGAACATTCATATTTTAATATTATGGGACGGATTGATTAAGNAAAAAAAAAAGAAAAGGAAGCAAGACACAAGCAAAAGCAGAAACAAAAAGTATAGCACGGGGGGGAAAATGGGGATGACCCTAAAGCCTTAAAAATTATAGGTCAATTGAAGAAGAGTAGGTGTTTGATGAATGCATAGAGAGAAAGACACGTACACAATGCAGCCTTTGAAAAGTTGAAGTGATAATAATTTCCCTGTCTGGCTTATCACTTTCAGACGGAAAAGCATAATGACAAAAATACCCCTATTTGGCAATAGTTGAAAAGTGTTCGACAATTTTCCCTTCTGTATAATATATCTATAAGTACATGTACTGTATGAAAAAAATAAAATAGTACAATTTAACTTCCTTTTGGTGCAACTTTCTTATTCTATGTTAGTCCTCTCTAACTGTCTCTTCTAAATAAGGGTAATAAAATGATAGAACCCAAGGAGAAGCTGAAACAGAGCAATAATCACACATACATGATACGACTCAAATTTGAACTTGGAAAAGAGATTGTTACCTGAACTGTATTTGCTCTTTTTGCGTGTTTGGAAATTTCAACAATGGCAAAGCGCAAAATTTATTAATTTCCTGTAAATAAATAGACAAAATAAAGAAAAAATCAAAGAAATTAAGAACGTTTGATAGTATTTTCTCTACAATTTCAAGAGCTTCAGAAAGAATAACGTAGAATGAAATGGAGAAAGTGGGAATGAGTTAACTATTGGAAAAAAACTGCACTAAGCAATAACAAGTGGCTTATGAAAGAAGTACCAATTTATGCCTTGAAATTACGAAAATGCCCTTGTCTATTTGTTGAAATTGCATGGTACAACTTTTGCAGCCAACGGTACAACTTTTGCAGCCATGTTGGTCCTTCACAACTCTTGCAGCCAAGGGTACAACTTTTGCAGCCATGTTGGTCCTTCCCAACTCTCCCTTCTATATAAGGAGGATAAAATATAAGTAATGATGTTTAATAAAGCAAAAAGTAAAGGAAATCAAGTAGTAGTAATATGGTATCTTTCTCCCCCCAAAAAAGTCAAGCATAAAATTTTGTTTGGTTTGTTTAACAGGAAAAAAATCACAGCATATCTTAACACAATGATTAAAATAATCTTCATAGTTCAGTTGACTGACTATTTAAATTTTCATCTTGTTGGTGAGAGTTTGATTTAATTTTGTAATTCCTTTTTCCTACCCTTAATGCTTAATTAGCTTGTGTCATTAAACTTCGTATTGCTAATATTTATATTCCTCCGTCTCATATTATTTGTTCATATTAAAAATATTTATCTCGAATTATTTGTAAATTTATAAAATTAATTAATTTTTTTCCCGTTATGTCCTTAAGATTAATTATTTTTGAAAGTGTACATACCGTAATGTTTAAAAAAATTCTTTAACTATTGATCTTTTTCATATACATATTAAGTTAAAAGAATGCATTGATTGTCTGGATAAGGTCCATAAATTGAGAGTATGAAAACAGTTAAAAGATTGAATTAGTAAAATTTTTGTTTTATTTATAATCTTTTAATAGACATATCCAAAAAAAAAAAAAAGTGGACATATAATATAAATCGGAGAAAATCTATGCTACACATTGAAATTTAGATACTATTATTTGACGCTGAGATACATTGTGTATTTATTAGTATTAGTAATACATAAGTTACAAAAACTAAAGATTAAAAAAAAATCCATTAAAGCAAGCAATCCCAACACATATATAATAATCCTTACATTATTGTGGGGTCAGCTCATAGGACCAATTGGATTCTTCGACATCATGTCTTAAATTTTTTTTTTATACCTTTTACTATTTAAATAACAAGCTAAGGTGCAATACAAGGTTGTGTGAAAAAATCAAATCGACCTATAAATCGAATAAATAAAGTGTTATTAGTTTATTATTAGTGGGTTAACAATTTTTAATGGTTTTATAAAAAATAAATTATTGGGTTATCGATTTAGTTTTGATTCTTTAATATTGGGTTATTCGGTAAAATGATAACCCATTAAGATAATAATAATTTACTACTTTACCCGTACATAAGTAAATATTAATCTCAATACCTTTTTAGTTAGGCAAAAGTGCTCATTATTCCCCCGAACTTGAAGCTTTTTATTCAGTGTACACCTAAACTATATTTTGTTTTAATTACCCCCTCGAACTTGTTTATTCCTCTATCGCGTACACCTTTATTGTCCACCTACTCCAATCGTGACTACACGTGCGTGACAGGTTGACAAAAGTGGTGATGTGGATTTTCAGCTGGATAAATAATAGTCCCACCTAGCCACAATTGCTTTGAATTTAATCAGAAATATTAATGGCAGTAAATGCCAACTTAAACGGGTCCATTTCCCCACTTTTTGAAGAACACTCATGACTCAACCAACGTCTCTTTGTCTTCTTAAATTTGTTTTGTGTATATATATTTTCTTAATTAATAAGCTAGAAACTGACCTTGATTCTCTTCAACCACCACCCACCTCTTTCAATATCTACCAAAATTTGTTTAAAATAATTTGTCTTCTAAAACATTAGAATTCTTTTGCAATTACAAAAATGTGAGCTTTTCACCAATTTTTTAATATTTAAATGCTGAGAAAACAAACAATAATAATTATTCGATTTTTTGATTTAAAAAAATAATCTTAATTAACAACCTATTTTTCATGAACTAATGTTGTTTCAAATTTTGTATTAATTAGATTCCTATATAATGTGTGTAATATCATACTCTAATTTGTATTAAAGTTTAATTTACTCAATCGTCATTTTTTTTGGGTGTATTATAATTCAGAATTGGAGGAGTCCCACATAAACAAACAAGTCTCCTATTATAATTCATGAATTTAGCAAATGCAATTAAAACGAAAAAAAGAGAAAAATACTGAAATTTGAAAAGGGAGAAGGGATTAGGGAGAATAAATAGTTACAGAATAGAGAGAGAAAAATTCTGAAAATATGTCAAATAGTAAAGAAAGATGGAGATTTTAGGTTTTTTTTTTTACCATTGTAGCTTTATGATGTGGCAAAAAATTCCTTCTCACGCGCCTAATAGAGTTTGTTTTCAATTTCTACGCCGGGTGGACAATAAAGGTGTACGTGATGGAGGAATAAACAAGTTCGGGGGTAATTAAAACGGAATATAGTTTAGGTGTACACTGAATAAAAACTTTCAAGTTCAGGGGGTAATGAACATTTTTGCCTTTTAGTTACTGTCTTCTTTAGCCTTCAATTAACACTTCGTAGTGACTTTGAGTTCACAACTTCACATAATATACAAAATGTCAAAACCTAAAGTAAGAACATTGTTCTTCTTAATTTCTTTTTGTGTTACACTTGTATAGTTCTTTTCATGTTAGTTATTAGAGAAAACAACATAAATCCCACTAGTTTATAAGGTTCTTATTACTAGTATTCATGGTAGTTGTGAATATTACTTCTTGTACTAGATTTCGTTGGCTGAATACATGTATCTGTCTAGTTAAGATACATGAATCCGAAGAATGGATACATGTTCAATTAAGGACTGTAACTAAAATGCTTAATTTGAGGAGGAAATCATTCATTTAACAACTTTTGAGTATATTTAGTCTGACAACTTTTATAAATTCTAATTTCTTCCATTTATTTTCGAGCAACAACAAAATGAGCAACTTTTCTTTTCAGAAATTTGAATTTGTCTCTCTGAATTTCGAGATTTTCTTTTTTCAATATTTCATATTTAGAGAACAATGTGTGAGGTTGTTACTTTGTTGAATATTTTGATGACAAAGTATATTGTTGTTTTTGAACTAGATACAAACCTTCATTTAAAAATCTTACATAAATAAAAATTATTAATTATCTGGATCTGGATACATGCCTTTTACTAATGTACTTGAAGTATGTATCTGATTCATGCACTTAATTTCATTAGATGTATCTCTTGTGTTTTTAAATTATGAACAGTCAAATATTTTCCACATATGTATATTTGATAAATACTTTGTGAGTAAGATGAATTACCTATGTACCAGTTACATGTAGCATATAGCATATACATGTAGTTGAAACTTGTTATGTATATGAAGTATTTATTCAATTATTTGAATCGATAAATGTGCATTTTGACTTTGGTGGGTCTTCATTATCACTAATTGCGCTAACAATGAATTTGTGATTGTCGTAATTCCATAAAAGTATGATTTACAATGATCTCGTTGAAGTATGACCAGATACATGACAGATGTGTCCCAAATACACTAAGAAAACATACTAGATCATGACAGAAAATCTCAAATACATGAAATAACATCTTCAGATACATGACATTAAACAACTCATATACATTTAATAGAAAATACATATACATTTAATAAATAAATCAGATACATGGAATAGTTTCATATGCAATGGATGGTGCCAGTATAACTTTCTCATGCATTTAAATCGATTTCGATTCTTTAGATCTCCTCAAAATTGACAACTCAAATTGGTTTTGGATCTTGTTGTTCAACTTTTTTTTCGACGTTTAAACAACTTGTTTCTGGTCACCGTAGTTATTGTAATACCCTTTCTCATTTTCATTGATGATGAAACATCGCCGCTGGCTGAGGTTCCTTGAATCTGTCAATCAAATAATTTTGTGGCCGCAAAACTTCTATTCCCATCTTCTCAAACAAAGAAAAAGAAAATCAATATTTGTACGAATAAAATCCAAGAAAGATTGTATTGCTCCATTTTTATTCAATTTTTCATGATTTAGTGAAGAAGATCAATGAGTGAGTGAGAGAGAGAGGGTGGGAAATGAACGTAGGATAGGAGATTGAGGATGTAGGAAGACAAAATATAATGGAGGTGAATGGAGGACATTAAGGTTGATGAGAGAGAATAATACTGATTGTTATTGGATCACTAATTGTTGTGTTTAAATGTACAAATAATTAATCAATCCTAGTTTTAAGGGACATATGTATTTGATTGTTTCTTTTAAAATATATGGTAAACAATATTAAAAGTGGTAATATATGTAATTGTTTGAAAGTAGAAGTAAGGTTAGTATATATGGTAGTGATGTATGTCTAGTTTGGTAATTATTCCTAGTTATTATTGTTTTTATTTTATGAGCATTCGTAAAATTGCATTATTGTCATGTGGCGTCAAATTGTTGTTCTATAAGTAGTTAAACTGAAAATCGATCTGCTAGGGATCAAAATCGATAAACCGATAAGAAATATCTTATTGTTTGATTATTGATTTAGCGTATTTAAAAATTAAAAATTGATAAACCGAATCGATAATACATAAAACTGAACTGAACCGACAATGCACACCAACCTCTAACTTAAGCATAAGTTATTTAAATTTTTGTACTTTGAATTATGACTCAGTTTTCATTATTTTTACATTATTATTTGCTGAAAAAATAGTTTATGAATGAGAAAAGATTTAAATATATCTTCCGAGTTTGAAGATTTTTATACGATGTACACCTAAACTAAATTCCATTTTAATTGCCCCCCGAACTTGTTTATTCCTCCGTCGAGTACACCTTTATTGTCCGATCACTCCAATCATGTCTACACGAGCATGACACCAAGATAAATATTAGCCACCTGGATAAATTTTAGCCACCTAGATAATTAAATGTCAGGTTTGTCACCTAGATTAAAACTTCCGGACTAATCTGTAAACCTCTCACTAAGCTCTAAACCTCTCACTAAGCTCTAACTTTTGGTAAGAAGTGTAATCGACGAACGACGACAAATTTCAAAACTTTTGGCTCTCTAAGAAGTGTAATCGACGGAGTAAAGGGTAGATTTCACGGAACTCTTTCTGGATTTGGGTCAGTTGCAGTTCTTAGACGTGAAGGCTTGCTCGATTTCGTGAAGCATTTGGTCAATTGATCGATTTTCTTTCGATCTTGTCTGAAGTTGTTACCAAGTAAGTGATTATCCACTCTTATGATGTGTTATTGTTTGTTTTCTTTATTTTACATTTATATTTTGGCCTATTTTTCGTTTAAGGTTTCACCGTAATTTGACTAGGGTTTCGCCATAGTTTCCGATTGAGTTTTCGATTAGGGGTTTTATGGTTTTCAACTAGAATTTTCACTTAATGAATGTATTATTATGAAGTCGTTCAGCTTATGCATGCATGAGTATTAGGGTTTCTGGTAATTAGTTAAAAAAATTAGGTCTTTTTAGTAAAATTAAGATTCTAGGGTTTTTATTTCAATATTCTATTTTGGTATTGTTAAATGGTGGTGTATTTTGTAATTTCCTTATGTATATTTGTATGGTGTTTAGTAATATGGCTACTAAGTACCAATTATGTTTTTGTATTGTTTATTATAATTTCCTTGTATAATTGTTGCTTATGAGTTAAATTTGGTTTTGTTGCTTCTGTTTTGGTGTTGTTGCCTCTGTTTTGGTGCTATTGTATATTTTTTGGTGTTGTTGCTTCTATTTTGGTGTTGTTGCCTCTGTTTTGGTGTTACTGTATGTTTTTTGGTGTTGTTGCCTCTGTTTTGTTGTTGTTGCCTTGTACAATATATTGATTGTTATTGGTGGTTATAGGTTGACACTATGGCAACTAAGTACCTCAATTTAAGGTTCAAATTTGGGGTATCTTGGTGAGTGAGGTAGGTCCAATATATGTTGGGGGGTAGGATTGAATATATAGAGAATGTGGATGAAGATCATTTGTCAATTCCTGAACTTGCAGATTATGCTAAGTCTTTTGGGATTAGTAAGTTAGGAAAAACTTATGCTAAGTCTCTAAGGGGTGATTTGGTGGAATTAAAAAATGACAAGGACATTTGTAACATTGCATTATTTATGCATGATGGGGACACAGTAGATATTTATGTGTGTGATGACACTATTCTGGAGGATGTGGGTCCCAGTGAAGGTCAAATTAGTCAATCTTTAAGTCAAGTGGTTGAGTTTTTCAATGCACATGGGAATCTAATGGTTCTTTTAACTGCACAGCCAAAAAAACAAGATCTAGGGTTAGGTTCCTCTTCTTCCTTTCCATCTAGTGAAAGAGTTGAGAATGATGGGGTTGCAAGGGTCCAACAAGAAACTGATGATGATTATTCTTCAATAGATTGGACTGATACTGAAGAAGAAGGTGAACCTACTGTCCAACAAGGAACTGAACCTTCTATTCAAGAAGAAGTTGAACCAAGTGCCCAAGAAAATACAAAGGAAGACATAGACAATGATTCTATTTGTTCTGACCAGTCTATTGACTATGGAAGTGATGTGCATGAGGAGTTGAGGATTGTTAAGGAAGATGTGAGAAAGTTTAAAGAAAGTAGGAGGAGAAAGAAGAAGGAAAAAACAAAGGGGTTTTTAGGTGGAGTTGGACTTGATGAAGGGTATGAGGATATTGAAAAAGACAAAAAAAATTTCAAGGGTAAGCTAACAGAAGATGAGCCATACTATGACAGTTCTGATTGTGATAGTTTTCAAAGTGATGAAGAAGAACCTGTTTCTGATGATGAACTTGAAGGAGAGAGTTTAAGGGGAAGAAAGAAGAGTACGTAATAGAGTGATATATGATTCTACTTGTGATGTTGTAATATGGCAGTGTGGTTTGGTATTTGAAAGTGTAAAGAAATTTAGAGAGGCAATTACAAAATATGCTATAAAAAAAGAGTTGAGTTAGACAAGTACGTGAATGAGAGTACTGGAGTAAGAGTCAAGTGTAAAAGTGATTGTTCATGGCTGTTGTATGCAAGCAAGGAAGGGAGGAGTGAGAACTTCACTATCAAGACATACAACCCAAGGCACATATATACCAGGACCACTAATAACATTTTGTGTAATTCAAAATTTTTATGTAAGTATTTGAAAGATAGGATTATTTATCAACCTAGTATAAAAGGGTGGGAAATACAAGATTTGGTGAGGAAAGAGTTGAATGTTCATGTAGGCAAGATAGTTTGTTTAAAAACAAGAAAAAATATTTTAAAGGAAATTATGGGATATCATGTGGCAGAATTTAACAGAATCCTAGACTACAAGGATGTGTTACTCCAAAAAAATCCTGGTAGCACTTGTGTTGTAAAGCTTATAGATTTAGAATCAGAAAATGGGATGAAACAATTTCACTCATTTTATATATGTTTTGATGCTATGAAAAAGGGTTTCCAACAAGGATGAAGAAGATGTATAGGGCTGGATGGGTGTTTTCTAAAAGGAATTTGTAAGGGTCAACTTTTGGTAGCTGTTGCTAAGGATGCAAACAATCAAATGTATCCATATACAAAGATAATACATATATATATAGCTTTAATCATCAGAAACATACATAACTAAAACACCAAACCAAACTAATCCACAAAATGAGAACCCTAGAATCAAAAGACCTTGCGTTAATAACAATTGCATTCACAAAAAAAATTCCAGCGACACACTAAATAAAAGAACAATATCACATTACATGTCAAACTAATGCCCAAAATCAGTTTCAACATCCTTCTACACTTCAGTTGTTTTTCTTGTTTGTTGGTCTTCTTCAACAGACCCAAAATCACAGTATTCGCTTGGCTAGGAAATTCTGGATCATACCAATCGAAAAACTTACAAGGATTTCAAAATGAGGACTGTGTCTACAACCGAGAAATCTACGTCCGGGATTGTCATTTGTCCATGAAATTTTCAGAATTGAAGGAGTCCCACATAAGCAAACAAGTCTCCTATTATAATTCATGAATTTAGCAAGAGCAATTAAAACAAAAAAGAGAGAAAAATTCTGAAATTTGAAAAGGGAAAAGGGATTAGGGAGAATAAATAGTTAGAGAATAGAGATGGAAAAATCTTTAAAATATGCCAAATATTAAAGAAAAATGGAGATTTTACGTTTTTTACCGTTGTAGCTTTATGATGTGGCAAAAAATCACTTCCTCATGCACCTAGTAGAGTGTGTTGTCAATTTCTACGCCAGGTGGACCATAAAGGTGTACTCGACGGAGAAATAAACAAGTTCGGGGGTAATTAAAACGGAATTTAGTTTAGGTGTACACCGTATAAAAAGCTTCAAGTTCAGGGGGGTAATGAGTACTTTTACATATATATATATGTGTGTGTGTGTGTGTGTGTGTGTGTGTGTGTTACTAAAAGTGGGAACAAAAAAAGTTAAAAAGTTGAAATACCATTTTATCCCTACAGTAAATAAAAATATTATAAAATAGCTAGTCAATTAAATATTAAATAGTAATTATATAATATTATTATTATTATATTATACTAAATTCTAAAAAAGGAAAGGTGTTAAGTCAAAAATTTAAAGAAGAAAATATTCATAGAAAATTGTTAGACATTTTTATCCTTTTAAAAACTAAATTAGTTACATTTTTTCAAAAAAAATTGTATTTATTTTTGTTTTTCTCCTTCAATTTACTTAACACAATCTAAATATATAAATATATATATACTTGATTTAAAAGATTAACTCCATAATTGACACCTTTTCATTTTCATAACTTCCACATCATAGTAAAGGATGATGAATTAGAAATACATTAATGTTTCATGAAGTAACATACATTCATCTTAATGCATCAAAAGAATTACAAATTTTGATTAACTTTACACGTTGGAATATATGCAAGCCCTAAATTTCAATAACCAAAACTAGGAGTGTACAAAACTGAATCGAAAATCGAACCAAATCGCAAATCGAGTCAAACCGAAAAAAAATCCTGAATAGTGATTTGGTTTGACTTGGTTTGGTATTAGAAAAAAAAACCCGACTATATTTGGGTTGGTTTGGTTTCAACTAAAAAAAACCAACTCGAGACCAAACCAACCCGACATTATATATATAATTTTAAAATTTTATTTTATACGTAACAATACTTACTTTGATATAATTTTTAAATATTTCTTATACTTTTACATAATTTTTATCTTTTAATATATTATTTCATGTTTGAAAGTTAGAATTCTTAATGGTCCAATAAAGATTGTAGTCCATAGATGTTGGTAATTATAATAAAGCTTAAATCAAAATCTAATTAATATACTAATGTAAAAAGAAAATCAATTCAACACTAAGAATGACAAAAATATTGAATATGTGTTCTTTAGTTTTACATAGGTTTAGACAACTAATACTTATTAAACTTATCTTAGCATGATTTAATACTTTTAAATTATGATCATTTTCATTATGACTTATTAATTTGCAATATTTATTTTACGCGATTTCATTATTATTTTTTTGTTGGATATTTTAGTGTCATTAATCATATCATATTTTGAGTTATTTTCTTAAGAAACACCTTAGATAGTTGTATTTTGGTAGGACTAAAGAAATATTTGATGTACAAGTAAATTATATGTTTATATTAATACTTTACCGGAAAAATTCGAAAAACCCAAAAATATCCAAAAAAAATTCGAGGTTGAAAACCCGAGTTTTATTGGTTTGGTTTATAAATTCAAATATTCGACACAAATAGTTTGGCTTGATATTTGAAAAATTCGAACCAACCCGACCATGTACACCTTTGACCAAAACCCCTCATTTCTTGGTTGCATTAATACTTAGAAATAAGTCAAATTACTACAACCCTCCAGATTCTAATAACCTAAACCCCCTAATTTCTTTGCTTCACTATTAGAACATTTTCTTATAACTACAACCTATTAAATTTTAATAACCAAACCCACATTTCTTGGCATCATATTTCTCAATTATTGCATACCCAATGATAGTTATATATACATTTATGATGGTTATTGCATACATTTTTTTTTTCCTGAAATATTTCTTAAGCTTAATTAACATATTTGAATATTTTTTCAATTTTTTTTACGTCTTATATTATATATTTGTTGTTTTTTTAGTTTGATTTTATGGAACTTATACCCTTTCATTTATTTATTATTTGACCTTTTTATTTGCTTTAAATATTCACATTTATATCTCATATCTAACTACCTATTCAATTGCTACTATTAATATATATCTATATCTATAACTCTCATACTTTTCATATTCACAACCTCAAAATATTTAATTTAAGATTTTAAGATAACTTTTGGTGTTCCTCCATTTTTATTTATATAAATCATCTTCTTTGTTTCATGAGATCCTTAGGTATACTTTTCATTCTATAGTTAAAATAGTGAAACATTTATATCATTTTTGTTCTATTGTTTCATTCTTTAGTTTGACTCAACAAAGAAGGATCTTGAATTTTGATTGACTATGATAGAAAGAGTCAACAAGAACTCGGAAAATTATGTACTATTTATGTATTTCTGTTTACATCTATATTGTATGATTAAAGTCTTAACAAAGATGAGTACATTGTATTTTTTTGTGTTTTCTATCTATTAGACTTTTAAATTTAATTTTCTATGAATTTCTGATTGATTAATCATTTTTGGCTTTATTGAAAGTTTTCTAACTACTACCCAAAATTCTAAACTTACAGTTGGTTGCTTAAAAGAACTTGATTTTAAACATTCAAATACGCTCCTTATTTGGTACTTTTTGCCACATTTTAAAGATATATTAGTAATTAAAATTGCATTTTATTACTCACTACATGTTTTCATAAAATTTTAATTATTCCAACAAATCTATGAAAATTCTCTTGGAACACACATGCAACACACGTATCCAGAAACTAGTATTACTATAAGTGGGAACAAAAAAAGTTAAAATTTGAATTACGATTTTACCCCTACTTGTCATAACCCAAAAATGGACGTGATAGCACTCGTTTTTCCCACCAAGACAAGTCAGCCTAAAACTCAACCATCACGATAAAATGCGGAAATAAACCATAAATACGAGTCTCATACTTTATATTAATGCCGAAATTCATAATCAACTTAAATATACCCCCAAAACCTGGTTGTCACGTGTATAAGCCTCTAACGTATTACAATTGATTCAAAAGAAATATACAAGTCTCAAATGACCTTATCTCTATAATAGAACAAGATCATAAATAGGGGTAAGGAGGTCCGCTGAGATGACAAACAACTACCTCACGAATCTCCAAGAGTCCTCGAAAAATAAGAGAATGGAAAGTATCACAAAATCCAGGCTCGTAACCTACAAAAATTGTAGAAGCAAGGGGTGAGTACCAAATCACACGGTACTTAGCAAGTAAACCTCTAAACACAAGCTAAGGGAATAGAATGCAGGTACTCCTTTACACACCAACCGAACCTCCTCAACTACAACCTGCATAAAACCAGCCCAACCTAACAATTCACATTTACAAAGCCCACAGCACAACAACAACACTCTAACAATTTGATATCTTCAACAACAGGCTCAATATTTAGCAGTCACAAGTTCCATAGAAAGACACTCGTAGGATCAGCAACACACAAGATCAAGTTCACCAATAATAAAGATGTGCAATGCAATGAAATGCAGTGTCAAGTATAGTGATGCATGTCTGACCTAACAATACACACCCGTTGTCTCACAGTCCGGGACCCATGGGGAACATATTTGTTCATGCATCCATCGCGGTGCGCGATACACCCCTCGATATATAGTATCCATCGCGGCGCGCGATACGTCCCTCGAGTACATCCTCTTTAATTTCTTATTCTTTCTCAATTCACATAACACTTGTCACAACCATGTCTCAGAACAATGTAAATGACATGTTCACATAAATAATGAGGAGATGACCATTTTCATAATAATGCACAATCCACAACAACACAATCGTGATACAACATCAACAACGAGTCAATAAGTCTTTCAAACCATTCTCAACACATCACACACCAACAATTAATCACATTGCATTTTATTACCCTTTTTTTTATCATTAGAATTATTCAACATGTACAAGTCAACCCATCACCAAGTCCCATTACTCCCAAACACATACTACAAGGAAATACACAATTCTATACACTTAACAAGAGTTTAGAAATCCTCTTGCCTCAATTTATCGAACAATCACTCTGAAACTTAAGCCTTCCTCTTTCGTTAGGCTTCCAAATCAATACAATCTGGTGCAATTACTTCGTCCTCTTAACTGTTGCCGCCTCGTAAGTCCCTTCTTCCCAGGAAGTTGTTGTTTTCCATTGTCTAATTTATGACTTATAACTATAAAACCCTACTAACTAATTATAATAAATAAGGGTCAGGTAATATAAATATAGCCTAATAATTAAATTATGGATTTGGCCCATTAACCACCAACTAAAATAAATTATTTAAAATTACTTATAAATTAATAATCATAGTTAAATGAATAGTCCATAATTCTCATTAAAAATTTACAAAACGGATCTTTTATGACGGAGAGAGGAATAATTCTTAAAATGACATAAAGGGTCATTACACTACTATGAATTAAAATGTTATAAAAATATTTAATTATTTAATTTAAATGTTAAATTGTATCATTTTAATAAAAATGTTAATGACGTTTGCACTTCCTTAGATTAATTCCTAATTAACATATCCAATTTAATAATATTTATCGTCTATAATCTATATGTAAATTTAATTTAATTATCATATATATATATATATATATATATATATATATATATATATACACACACACACACACACACACACATATATATATATATATATATATATTATTATTATTATTATTAAAAGTGAAAAACAACAAATTGCGAAATTGAATTACCATTTTACCCCCTACACTAAATTTTTTTTTTTTTTATAAAAAAATAATTAATTAAATATTAAATGTTTCTAAAAAAATTAAATGATCATTTTTCATTCACTAAATTAACATTGTTCCTCTAATAGCTTATGCTTAGAAACTAAAGTTATTACGCAATCGTTAATGTTTCAATGCACAAAAAATAATAATTACAGATCTTTTTTTAGGAATTTCGAAGGTTATTTTGAGATTTACAAGCAATTTAATATGGTTCATGTATTAGCAAGAAATCACGTTATCCAAGAAAAATTGTTAATATTCTCATGCATTTATATCATGATTAATTTGCACTTATCTAACTCTTGACTATACACATTCTCTTATAATTTTTGAATTATCCCTACATTTGTCATCAATAAATATGAAAAATATTGGAGTAAACAACATCATGCGATATACAAGAAATGGGCAAGCTAAGATTTGGGGGATCAACTTCTTTAGGGATGAACAAAATATTGTTTTTACTCATATTTTAGAAGAACAAAGTGAATGATTTTTATGAAGGATATGTTTTTTTTAGTACATAATTTCCTTCTTTGAATGTAAAATAAAGGGCCATGCATCAAAATATAAGATCATGACTCTTTACAAATATACTTGTGTGATGTAATTTGTAAAAAAAATAATAATTAAAATTTACTTGATCTTTTAACGATTAAATTATTGTACTATATTAATTGATAATAAAAGTTATTTAATTTGTTCTTAAGATTTTATTAATTACTTATTTATGTTTATTTTTTGTAAGGGGTATGTAAGATAGAATATTTAAAACTACATTTTTATCAATTTTTTCGAAAGGGGCGTACAAGATTGGAACACGATGAATAATTTGAAATGGCGAAAGTAACATATAATTAAATTATTAATAATTTTTTTAATTCACGGAAGAAATAATGATATAAATGTTTATCCTTATTTATTTATCCTTTTGTCTCATTTTGAGAAAGGCAAATTCAATGTTTCAACTTTTGATACCGTTTCATATTTTAAGTTGTCATTCCGTTGATGCTATGTTTCTGTATTCTAAGCTCATTTAAAAAAAAAATAATTTGGTAGGATTCAATACTTGATATGATCCCTTAATAACAAAAAAAATTTGATATTGATTATTAATGGTAGCTTCATTTTATTTTAATTAACTCGAAGAAATGACTATCAAATTCTTTTCATTTTTCATCTTTCTTCTTTCTCTGTAATCGACATATGAGATAAGAATATACATATATTAATTTGTGTTTACAATTATAGTATTTTAAAGTACTAAATATTATCATAAGTTATTTCATTGGGAGAAGAGATATTTTGCTGTCATATTTTAATTTGTAATTGGTATCCAAGAGTAGATTCCAAATATTTGAACTATTTTTTGTTTGAAAATGAACGATATTCATGTAATTTAATTATAAAACTATTTTAAATAAAATGATAATTTGAAATAATTTATGTCAATTTAGATGGGTACATACAATGCACGTGCCCAGAAATTAGTTCCTTTTATTAATAGTTTTGATTTATATGCTGAAATAATTGATTTAATTGACTGATACGATGAAAATAATTAAGGATTGATTAGACCATTTTAATCATATAAGGGATATATTTGAACTTCTTAATTATTCAAGGACATGCTTCAAATTGTTGCAAATGGTATACATGGAGCAATTTGATAGTTTCTTCCTTCTGTTTTATTTATCAAATATTTTTGAATTTAATTTTTACTTTTACTTATTATTTTTGAGAAATCAAGCAAGGACAATTTTTTTCTTATTAGACCCTTAATTTATTAACATTGAGTTAATCTTTTTGAAACATGTAGTAAGTAAATATATTTTGAACCCTATATAAAAATTAATATGGGTAAATTTTGAACCCTATATAAAAATTAATATGGGTAAACTCATTATACCTGTAACGACCCGAACCATTGTTATTTAGGAGAAACAAAAATTTGGGAAAATCTGGGCCATTGTCCCGCTAGAGCGGGCGTGTTGCCGCTAGGGTGGCGGCGCCAGGGCGGGGTAATTTGGCGCCAGAGCGGGATAGGCGAGGCAGAACGTAAATTATGAGAAATCCTACTTTCTCCATCTTTCTAAAATACCTAAATAAGTCGTAAAACACCCCCAGAAACCTCAGAAAAGATGCTCTAAGCTTGGGAAGGAAGGAGAAGAAGATTTCTAATGGGAGGATGGTGATATCTTGCAGATTCTTGGCCAAATTCACCGTCATGAGGCCCGGGAATTCGTAATCAAAGTCAAAAACTCTATGCAACTGCTTGGCGCCCAAATAGGCTAGGTTTTATGAATTGAGTAGTTTAAATATGTACTCACTGTATAATATATGTAAATCAATGGTAGGAACTATGTGTAGACCTTCGTGCACTGAATGATTTATGATTTAATACCCTAGAAAGAAGCCTTAGACAATGAATTGGGGCTGAGTATGGCTGAATTAGGATTTGCATAAGGCGCGTTGATGAATAATCCACAGGTGATGGTTGTGACTCTATGATTGTGTGATGTATGTTGTTCTTGCTTCATTATGATACCTATATGTATATGAATGATGCATTATTGATCACACTTATTGTATATGAGATAGATGAATTATGATTGCCATGAAATCATGAACTAAATGTATGATCTTGAGGATATACTTGTGATTGTGATTGTGGTGTGTTGAATGGATCGGTTGCCACGTTCCGATATAACTAACTTGGATCGGTTGCCACATTCTGACATAACTAACTGTTTGGGTTTGGGTCCCATGAGAGGGCCAATGATGTGATATAAAATGTGAAGTTATTTGTTGTTCGTAAATATTGATGATATTGTATGTGTTTGATATGCGCATGCGAGTATAATGCTGTTTGACTTGCTTATGTTGCACTTAGTGGGCATGTGTATGATGGGTGATATTTGATTGTTCGTCGTAATGAGCGAACTTGTTGAGTATAGTGGAAGGGCAAAGTGTTCAAGAGACGAGTAATAGAGAGTAAGGATTGTTCGTGGATTGTAATGGTGAGGAGTAGAGGTAGTGTGTGTGATGAAATATGCTTAGGTGGATTTTACCTTGGGAAAAAGAGATTGGGTTTAGTGTTAAGGGAGCTTGATGTAATGTATTATGTGACTATGGCTGGGTAATGTGACGAGGAAGTAGGGGTATAACGTGAACGGTTAGTTGAAATGTTGGTGGTTGTATTGGGGGATTTCTCTATGTGTTAGAATGGTTAGACTATGATCAAGTATCGGGTAGGTAGGTTGATTGAGAGGGGTGATAGTAGGCAGAATACTACTCCCTCCGTCCCATTTTATGTGGCAACATTTGACCGGGCACGGAGTTTAAGAAATAAATGAAGACTTTGAAATGTTTACCAAATTGTCCTTTAAAAAGTAGACTCACTTTTCTCTCTCCTCATAAATGTATTGAAGTATTATTTTAAGATTAAGTGCGACCAACAAGGGTAAAAAAGGAATTGAACCTTTAAATACTTACCATATAAGGAAATGTGACATTTTTTTTGGGACTGACCAAAAAGGAAATGGTGCCACATAAAATGGGACGGAGGGAGTAGTTTATATTGGAGGTATTTCAAGAGAGGGTAAATGTGGAGAAACGAGTGGTTTATTTCATGATCTTACTACTTGGTTTCTTATGTTATGTGGTGGGTGTCGGGTTGACCGATGATTCCTACCAGTACACGTGTTTTGTACTGATACTACTCTTGATATGTCTTTGACATAGTCTATTTGCAGGATCGGTGAGGTTTCATTAGGTGAAGACGAAGAAAATCTCCAGTAACTTCTATTCTTCCTTTCGCATGGTGAGAGTTGTGTCTTTTAATTATCATGTCCAGTTGTACTCTTAGTAGCTCTTGTACCTGTTTAGACTAGATCCTTGGGAGTGTTAATTACTTTACAAGTCTTAACTCGAAATTGTTTAAAAAATTTTAATAAGTAATTCCGTTAGTATGTTATTTCCGTTTATTTAATTTTTCGCATGTTTTAAATTGTTGGGTTATGAGGGTTCTCCTACTTACGTGGTAGTATGTAGGTGCCCGCACAGCCCAGAGGGTTGGGTCGTGATAATACCAGTTATTATTTTCATAAAGGAAAAGGCTCAAATATGCCATCAAACTTTGAGAAAAAGCTTATATATGTCATCTGTTTAAAGTTTGACTCATCCATGTCATTATTTGTTAACTGAAAAAAGTTTTGGTTTTGCAAAACCATTTTTTACACTTGGCCAATTATGATTTGGCCACATCGTTAATTAAATCATTTTTTTAAGAAAAAATGCTCAAATATGTCTTCGAACTTTGAGAAAAAGGCTCATCTATGCCAGTTCAGTTAACAAATAGTGACATGTACGGGCATTTTCTCAAACAGAAATGGTATAAATGAGCTAAACTTTTAACCAATGGTATAAATGAGTTTTTTCTCAAAGCTTGATGGTAAATTTGAATTTTTTCGTTTTTCTTAATAGAATATGTCAAGTCAAAATTTGATGAGTAAATCGAAACTGAAAGAGTACTTTAGAATTAATTTGGCATTTTGTTGGTCAAGGCATATTAATCGTGACAACTGTCAAAGCCAAATTGGAGTCTGTTAGGAAAAGGGAGAAATATAAATGATGTGGGCTCTCATGAATTAAAAACGCAACAAATGTTATAAAATAAACAAATATTTCAGGGATATATTTAAAGATTTGTACCTTAGTGAATCACAATTATTGGTTAACAGTAGGTTTGGTCGATCTTATTTTATTTTTAAAAAATGCTTAATTTTTTAGAAAGAATTTATTTTTTTAAAATAAGGTGTTTGATCAAATTTTTAAGAGAAAATAAGTGTTTTTAAAAATGGCACAAATTGTTTATTTTTTAGAAACTAAAAAAAAAGTATTTCTTAAAAGTTTTTTTGAGAAAAATACACTTAAAAAATTCTTTTATAAAGTATTGCTTCTCAAAGAGACAAGAAAACAAAATTGATGTAGTTTCAAGAAACCCGCAAACGGAAAAAAGGAACAAGAATGGAAATAAATATCATTCCACAATATCTAATTTTTTTTGAATAACGGATTTTTAGCCAACAGAAAGGATCTTCTCAATCAACTCAGATATTGCTTTGTCATACTAACTTCTCTCTTGGTTTACGATATTATGAAAAATTAAAATAAGAAAGATAAACGTAATATCATAAACCACAAGGAAGGTGAGTATGATAGAGCGATATCTGAGGAGAAGCCTTTGAAATTATCGTTGGATTTTATTAATCAAACACAAATTATTTTCATCAAAATATTTTTTAAAATAAATTGATTTTTGAAATTTAACCGTTAAATAGGGGTGTACAAAATCGAACCGAAAACCAAACCAAACCGCAAATCGAGTCAAATCGAGAAAAAGAATCCTACTAGTGTTTGATTTGACTTGGTTTGGTATTGAAATAAAAAACCCGACTATATTTGGGTTGGTTTGGTTTTAACTAAAAGAAATCAACCCGAGACCAAACTAACCCGACATTATATATATAATTTCAAAATTTTATTTTATACATAAAAATATTTACTTTGATATAATTTTTAAATATTTCTTATACTTTTTCATAGTTTTTATCTTTTAATATATTATTTCAAGTTTGAAACTGACAATTCCGAATGGTTCAATAAAGATTATAGTCCACAGATGTTGGTAATTATAATAAAGCTTAAATCAAAATCAAATTAATACTAATGCAAAAAGAAAATCAATTCAACACCAAGAATGACAATAATATTGAGTATTTGTTCTTTGATTTTACATTGGTTTAGACAATTCAAATACATAAATTTTAATTTCCTTTAATATTTAGTCATGTAACTAATACTTATTAAACTTATTTTAGCATGATTTAGTACTTTTAAATTATGATAATTTTCATTATGACTTGTTAATTTGCAATATTTGTTTTACGCGATTTCATTATTATTATTTTTTTGTTGGATATTTTAGTGTCATTTCTGATATCATATTTTGTGTTATTTTCTTAAGAAACATCTTAGATAGTTGTATTTTGATAGGACTAAAGAAATATTTGAAGTAAAAGTAAATTATATGTTTGTATGAATACTTTACCGGAAAAATCAGAAAAACCCAAAAAAATCCGAGGTTGAAAAACCCAAGTTTAATTGGTTTGGTTTGTTTTATAGATTTAAAAATCTAACACAAATGATTTGGTTTGATATTTGAAAAGCTCGAATCAATCCGGCCATATACACCCTTACCGCTAAATACTAATAGGAAATATCCAGGAACATTCATATTTAATATTATGGAACGTATTGATTAAGTACTATTATCTTTTTCGTACCAATGAAAGAGCTCCACTTTGTGTTTAGGTAAATGACATTTTTCAATCAGTAGTGTTTGGACGTAGATGTTTTTTGAACACGACAACATTATGTCCTCTGTCTTCCTTTAATTTATTACAAGAAACACAAATTTGTGTTTTCTTTTTCTTTTTCCCTTGTAAAATAAAGGTCTTATCACTTGTGGAGATACAACAAGATTTCTAATTGTTATGAATTATGAATATATTTGTATATTATAGTGTCTATTTATTTTATCTATTTTTAGAAAAGAATTAAGAGTTGAACCAATTTAGTTTTCCTCCGTAAGTAGAGAAGCTCTTATTTATGGTATTTTCATCTTTCAAGAAAAATATATATTTTTTCTCTCTTTCTACTTTTTTACACAAGTCTTTGCCTTGAACGCTCATGTTGAAAAAATAAAGGAAGGAAAATCAAAGTTAACTTTCTTTTTGAAAGATGTATTACTTACCTAGAGGAATGTCATTCCTTTGGCAATTTTGTTTTCTTTCAATATTAGCAAAATAAGAATGAAGTGCATATGATTCCATGTGAAAATTGAAGAATGATAAATGGGACAGGAAGTAAAAGGGCAAAATTAACCTTAACCTGCTAATGTTGTCATATCTCGTTTAACATTTCTTCTTATTTTTGTCATTTGGCCAACGGAAAATTTGTGTCATGAAACATGATTCTCCCGCTCCATTTCCATTGAAATATTGAGAATAGCTGCTGAACATTTAGTAGTGAATATCCTAGCTAGGGTGATATTAACCTTTCATTCCTTAATAAGAAACCTTATTAACATGTACACCTTAATCATAAATATAGGTCTAGAGTGAATGGAACAAATTAAAAGTTGGAGATTTAGGTTGTGAGAATGGGAGGAAGATAATTAGATTTGGTACCAAGAACAGGTGCCTTGGTGTCAGGAAAACATTCTACTCCAGGTAGTTCAGTGATCTCTCCATTTTCAGTAATACCAATAGGGTAAGTAAGAAGGTGTCCAGGCAAATCATGAATGAGGCTTTCACTTGAATACATATCCCAATAGTTGTCACCAATTTTGTTCACCTTTCGGATGCATTCTACGCTCTCTGGTTGAAGGAACCTGTTGTCTAACATGCCTAAGTGCTCGTACCACAATGCCATACGAAACCCATGAACCTGACCCCTAGCTGGCTCCTTCACACATAGATGAAATGGTTGGTAGGCTCCCATTGCTATCTCTGAGTCTCTTGCACCATCCATTGACCTTTGATTGATGTTAGCTGAACCAATGATAACGTATTCATCATCCACTGCAAATAAAACAGAAACATAAATGAAGAACTTAATTTTGGAAATGTATGGATCACACACATATATTTGTAATTGAACTTGCCTATCATCATTTTGGAATGTACATAAATCATGAAACGTCTGGCTTCTTGAGCTTTATGATTGCCGGAATTAGGTTCTGGTGTTTCAGAAGGCTCGTATTCTCCTCTCTTCTTTGTTTCCCTATTGCCAAGGCAAAAGAAACTCAAATATTCCTTAGGATTTGCCATAATTCCCTTTACTTTAAGAGCTTGAATTATATCGGTATACATCATTTGCATGGTCCTCCTTTGCCAATCCAGTATTGCTTGTACAGATGCACTTTCAGGAAGGCCTTCTGGCCACATTGGAACCACAACATAAACCATAAACTTCTCCCCTGCTTCAATTTTGCTGACTATCTTCAAAGACAGCTCCTTTGGGATCAACTGCAGAGAATTAATGGCTTCATCCTTGATATCATTGGAGTACCATGAAAAGCAGCTGCCTAAAAAGTACTGATTTTCGATGTAAATGAAATGCTTTGCTCGACGAATGGCATTAATATATGCATCCTGTATGCTTCGATCAATGATGTTTTCCTTACCACTTATAAGACCAGACTTGGCTGCCTCTTCGGGAGCACTGGGGAAGCCAAAAGCTGCTCCCCCATCAATGGATCGAAAAACTTGAACATTCCATGTGTCATGATCATCAGGATACATAACAGGTGAAGGTGGTATGATTATATTATCGATATCCCTTAGGTCTATAAGCAAGTCCCTTACACCTTGCTTCCTCCATCTCTGTTCAAAATTGTAAAGGACATCCCAAGCAGCTGGCCCTTCTATTCGGCAATGGATATCGTGCCAAGGCTCTCTTGGTCCGCCTTTTTGAATTGAGGTACCGGTGAAATTTGGTTGGTGAAAATCATCATGATGTGTTGTGTTCAAAGTCCTGAAAAGGGAGTGAAATTGGGTATCAAATCTACCATCACAAAGATCAAGCCCACCAATATAACTCACAATCCTCCTCCTCTCCCTGTCTCCATTAGGCAATTCTCCATCAGCAATAACAATCTTTTGATGATGAGTAAACATTGTCCCAATCTCTATATTTTGAATAATGCTCCGTCCATCGTCAGGATTTCGAGGACACAACACACAATTTACTTGAGTGCCACGAAAATAATTAGCAGTTTCTTCATCATGAGTAGCCATTAGCCCATCTTGTTGTAACACAGGAATCGATGTCCTGTCATCCCAGACCAACATTAGAACTCTCACACCTTCATTAGCTTTTCTCTTAAGCAACTCTCCGAGCGATATGTCTCCACCAGGCTTAGGCCTCCTCCTGTCCCTTATCAAAGTGATCTCGGTATAAATAGACCATCCAGTTATATAAATCAAATGCTTTGCATTAGTGATTGCATCAAAAATGTCTTCCCAACATCGTTGTGGCTTATAAAACTTGCCATCAGAAAGTGGAATTTTAGGGATGAAATTATCAGGAACATGACAATCTTGGTAAAGGGTGACCCTGCATCCTTGTCTTTGACGAAAGAATGTGTAAGGAACTCCAGGAAATCTTGTGACTTTTATACCTCTATTCCAATTATATTCCCTTGTGACATCAAAATACTGCAACTTCACATGGATTTTAGAGTGTCCATGCACGGGTTTTCGTTCTGTATTGAGGATTTCAAGCCATTCATCGACTTCTTCTCCATCTAGCAGTTGTTGAACTGGAAAGTAAGCTCTTCCAATGACTTCTGCTCCAATTGGATTATCAAATTTGACGGTGATTATGACATTGGCAGCCATATGGGCACAGTAAATGTGGAATGATTCATACCACCGTGGATTTTTGTGATCATCCAGTAATCTGGTTCTGCCAACTCTGGCTTTTCCAAGATCAATGGTTGCATACAATCTTGATGCTGCCTTGTTGAAACCAATAGCTCCCTCAATGCCTTGCACCACCTACAAGAAAATAAGTACATTAATCTACTGGTGAATAATTTCGTTACTGTCTTGTAACATGTCAAACTCTGTACAATTGTAATTGTATGCTAAAGAAGTGTTGGAAAAAATATTGAAACTTCAATCATCATTCTAGATAATGTGTATGAGATCGATGGAAGTACCTCAGGACAGCCAAGGCTGCTTCGTAACCCCTCCCGGGGAGGAACCACACTATAACTGGAACACCATCATAATGATCCTTAGATAAATCAACAATCATTCTCAAATCTAGTGCCAACTTGTCCCCAATCAGTCTCGAGCCCAACGTCAGAGCTCACTCACATGCTACTAAAGTAGACTTTTCAGTGCTAAGTGAGTAGCCATTTCCCAGAAGTCACCCCAAATGCCTTTTTATCTTCTTTTCTTAGAATTTCAATAGGGGAAGGCTCTGCTTGTATTTTTCTATTCTTTTAGCAATGTTAACACTTGTATTCGTTTACTCCCTTGGAGATATGGCCAAAAGCAATGAATTGTAGTATTGTTAACCAAAATGACGATTTTTCCAGTAAACAATGAGGGCATCCAACATGAACTCGCTCCCAATACAGGTACCAAACATTGGGTGGAAAATAAAAAACATAAAAAACACAGTTCCCTTTTTTTCCCCTCCTAACTAGCGTTTCCATTTCCCAAAATACCTAAATCCTAAGAAGAAGTCAGTTGCATAATTCATCTGCAACATCAAATCAAACCAAATGGCATTCCTATTTTGATCCGTTCTACACATACTTCCATTCGATTTGTCATTTACTGGAAATTTTCCAATTTTTAGTAGATCCATTGGGGGTAAAATCAAATATGAATTGTGGAAATGAAGGAATAAAATTTTCACCTTATTGAAAAAATCTCTGCCAAAATTAGTATGAAGCCTATCAACCTCAAATATAGTAACATGAAGAGTACCATGTAGCAGAAATTGTGCCATCCTTCCTTAATTCCCTGCAATATATAGGAGTAATAGGTTCAATGCTAACAACTAACTCATAAACTTTAAATACTGAATTTGCTTCGGCATCTCGAGGGCCCGAAGCTTTATTTGTAGCAATGATGTGATGAAAATGAAGACTTAGACTTGATTAAAGTAATTACCTTAGTTTAAAACTTGAGCTGACGAAGAGAATCTTAAGATAAAAGAGGAGATAACAATAGCAGCCAATAGCAATGTATGTATATAGACGTTGACCTTCGTTTCTCTCCCCAATAAGTGTGACCTTAAATTACTATTTCGAAAACAAATACAAAAAGTATACCCCACACCCACACCCATACCCACCTGCTAAAAACAATATAATTCATATTTTGTAAAAAAAATAAAATCATCATTTTAAAGTTTGCAACAAAAAAACTCATGTTCGGAGTGAAGAGATATAAAAAGATTATATTAAAGACAATAGATCTTTAAAATTTATATTATGTATTAATCTCAAATATTTACTTATAAAATCTATTAGGACTCCTAGTCCAATATTTCTAGTCTAGTACTTGTAGAAGTCTTTATAGTTTGATTGATGTTATATCACGTCTATGTGATAGAGGGGTGTTAATGGAACTGTTCGTACGGTTATTTTTAAAAAAAAAATATCAATCTCAATTTTTTGTTATGTTATAATGTATGACTAAACTTAGATTTTTTAAAACCATCCCAATTATATCAATTTCTCTTCGGTTTGGTACGATTCGGTTAATTTTTGGTTTTTAACTTTCAAAGTATCACCTCAAAACACACTATTATTAAAACATTTCTTTCTCAAGTGTGTTCTTGAAGAAGCACTTCAATTCTTCACCAAGAAGCCAAGAAAGTAAAAAACCTTGTTGCCCTATTGTTTGATATTAAAACTTTTAATAGGATTGTTTGCATAGATTTTGTCGTATTGTTTGATGGAATATCTATTATAGTATCTTTTAATTTCAAACCTTATTATTTAAAGGCAAACTAAAAAAACAAATGCCCAAAGTCGTCTACTCACTAGATGCCTAGGACCTAGTTTACATTTATATTTGAAAAATGTAAAATGTTACAATACCAACAGGAAATTGATAGGTCGAACAGTATATTGTATTATTACAACATTATGCATCACTATTAATAGGTCGTTACCATCTGCAGACTGCTGCAATTTTTTTTTAAAAAAAATCTAAGACTCCAGATCAATTTTTTTTTTTTTTATTTTAAGAAGACAAAAAACAGATAAGAAAGAAGTAGAACATTATTTGAACATGTCAATCTAGTGGAAGAAATGAAGAAGCTTTTGGCAATAACACTTCCCTAACCAACTTGTCGAAATTCATATAAGATGATCCAGTTGGAGAAGTGATTGCTTTTTCTGCTAAATTCTTCCACTTCAATGCATTTTCCTTCATCTCTTTACCCTTTTTTCCAATCATCAACTCTCTCACAACCTCCTCAGTCACTTCCCTCTTCACATCGCTATCAATTTCAATCCCGACACCCCAACGATTACAATTAAACCAACAATTCGTTTGTTGATCCGCAAAGAAAGGCCAACATAACATTGGTACACCAAATGATATGCTTTCGAAAGTTGAATTCCAGCCACAGTGACCTAAAAATCCTCCAATTGACGCATGACTTAAAACTTGTTCTTGAGGGCACCAACCACTTAATAAACCTCTTTCCTTAGTCTCCGCAAGAAATTCATAAGGCAAAATTGCTGAATCACCCATGACTAAATCGGATCGAAAAATCCACAAGAAATTCATTTTAGTATTTGCAAGTCCCCATGCAAATTCAATCAACTGCTCTTTGGTCAGCACAGTAATACTTCCAAAATTCACATAAACAACAGAATTTGGTTTCTTCGTGTCCAGCCATTCGATATAGTGAGTATCTTCTTTCCATAGATTTGAACCGATGGATTTCAAGTCTTTGTCTTGAGTTGTATTATTCAACACAAAGCGATGTAAGGGTCCAATAGTATAGTTAACTGGAGGGAACTTGGTTGCAATTTGTTGCAAAATGTCACTCTCTAGAATGTCGAATGTGTTCAAAATTAGTGCAGAGAATTTGGGAATTTTGTCCATGATTTCTTCCGTTACAAATTTGATTATAATATAATTTGGATCATTGACTCTGGCTCTGATCATGCTTGGCAAATTCTTTAGACGGATGCCTTTCATGCCAGGTATCCAATCTATAATTGTGTCTAAATAACTTTCATCTGAAATTCAACCAGTAAAAATAAATTAGAACTGTGAACCTAACTGCATCTTCAAATCCTGACTACGTCTAATCATCCATAAATTTTTTAAGATGTTTGTTTTCATAATCACACATTCAGAGATGAACTATTGAGAAAACTGATCTCTTCATTTCATATCAAAAGAGTATATAACTCTGTACACAACTCCACAATCAAAGACTTACAAAAACTACACTAAGCTAATGAATACATGTAATATATATACACACACTAACCGACCTAATTACAATGGAAAATATCTTCTATTGCTAACAACCTTCTAACTAACTTTCACGTTAAATCTAACGCCCCAAGTTAACTGACTAACAGTGACCACATAGCTGACTTGTTCTATTAGTCTGTTCCAACTCAACTGTTTGCAATCTCCTTATTATATTCACTAATAGCCCCCTTCAAGCTAGGTGATATGAAGATGTTCTTCATTCCTAGCTTGGATACAATATGAGAATGTTAAAGCCTTCCAAGACCTTTGGTGAGAACATCAGCAGGTTGCTAAGAGGAACATAAGTACTGGATGTTTACTAGACCATGTAGAACTTTCTCTCGAATGAAATGACAATCAATATCGATGTGCTTCGTTCTTTCATGAAATACCAGATTAGCTGCAATTTGAATGGCTGCCTTGCTGTCACAATGCAAAGAAACAGGTAAAAAGGACAAAGGGATGTCCAATGTTTTGAATAAACCTATGATCCAGGTGACCTCTGCTACAGTAGATGCAAGACTACGATACTCTGCCTCGGCGGAGCTTCTGGAAATAGTAGACTGTTTCTTGGATTTCCATGAGATTGGAGAATCTCCATACTTGATCAGATAACCAGTAATTGACTTCCTAGTGTTGACACAAGACCCCCAGTCTGCATCACAATATCCTTGAAGAGAAGCATGTGACTTCGCTGCCAAGAGTACTCCATTCCCCGGTGACTGCTTGACATACTTTACTATTCTGATGGCAGCAGTCATGTGTGAGAGTTTAGGAGCCTGCATAAATTGGCTCAAATTTTGAACTGCATAGGATATATCAGGCATAGTGAGTGTAAGATACAACAACCTCCCAATCAATCTTTGATACTCACTAGCATCCAATAAAAGTGGATCAGAATTATCTCCCACCAACTCATCAAGCTCAGGTGTGGTCAGTTTCTGATTCAACTCCACTGATGTAACCATGGGCTTGGAACTTCCTAGGCCTAAATCTGAAATCAGCTCTAAAGCATATTTCCTCTTGTGCATCAATATACCTTCCGAGCTTCTGGCAAATTCAATGCCTAGAAAAAATCGAAGATCTCCGAGGTCTTTGATTTTAAAATTAGCCTTCAAAGCCTGTTTTGCCTCTTCAATTAACTGATTGTTGCTTCCTGTCACAAGTAAATCATCTACATAGATAAGTATCACTACAATATCATCACCAACTTTCTTAGTCATAAGAGAATAGTCAAGATGACTCTGTTGAAATCCCGCTGCAAGTAAAGCATTGATCAATTTAACATTCCACTGTCGAGAGGCCTGTTTTAGTCCATAAAGTGACTTAACTAATCTACAGACCAAACCTTCTTCCTCTTTATTGTGTTGAAATCCCTGAGGTAGTTGCATGTACACCTCTTCCATCAGATCTCCTTGCAAAAAAGCATTGTAAACATCCATTTGCTGAATGTTCCAACCCTTTGATGCAGCAATAGATAGGACTGTCCTCACTGTGACCATTTTAACAACAGGAGAAAAAGTCTCCTGATAATCCAGTCCCTCTTTCTGGTTGTAACCCTTGGCCACCAGCCTGGCCTTAAACCTTTCAATCTGTCCATCAGCTTTGTACTTGATTTTATACACCCATTTACATCCAATGGCCCTTTTTCCAAGAGGCAATGCAACTAGTTTCCAAGTCTTGTTCTCTTCCAAGGCCTTGATCTCCTCCTTCATGGCTTGAACCCATCTATCATCATTCTTAGCCTGGTGGTATGTACTTGGTTCAGTTTCCATTGAAGAATTGGCAATGCAACATTGATATGACCTTGAAAGACAATTGTAATCAACACTATCTACAATAGAGTAAAGACAATTAGACTGATTGGATTTCTTTGAGGTCACAAAATCCTTTTGCCAAATTGGAGCCTTGCTGGTTCTGGTTGATCTTCTTTGTACATGTTGTGGTGTGTCTCCAGGAATAGGTACATGTGTTGTGTCTCCAGGATGAACCACCTGGTGTGATGTGTCAATCTCTGGTACATTTGGTGTAACTGCAACAACTTCACTCCTATTCTCTACAATTGGAGAATCAAGCACCATATCTGTTTCATCATCCATAAAACTTGATGGCATGATAACACTATTCTGCAAAGCATCTGTGGGGTGAGCTTGAAAAGGAAAAATTGTTTCAACGAAGATCACATCCCTACTGATAAAAAATGTTTTCCGTTCAAGATCATATTGCCTATATCCTTTCTGTGTTGTTCCATACCCATCAAAACAGATCTTGTAGACCTTGGACCAAATTTGTCTACCTTATGTGGAATAGTGGCATGGCATAAACACCCTATGATCCTCATATAAGATAAATCAGGTTGTTTCCCAAACATTACTTCAAAAGGAGAGACATTATGTAATACAGATAGAGGAATTCTATTTATGATGTGTACAACTGCTAATATGCACTGTCCCCAGAATTTGATAGGTAAGTGTCCCTGGAACCTGATTGCTCTAGCTGTTTCAAGGATGTGCCTGTGTTTCTTTTTTACCACACCATTCTGCTGAGGAGTGTGTGGACAGGAACTTTGATGTATAATCCCATGACTCTTGAATAATTCATCACATTGAGAGTTAAAGAACTCTCCTCCATTGTCTGATCTAACCATTTTAATTTGCAAATTAAACTGTGTTCTAATCATCAGGATAAACTGTTTTAGCACTGTGGAAACATCTGATTTAAGATGTAGTAAGAATACCCAAGTCCATCTCGAATGATCATCAACCAATGTAAGGAAAAACTTTATGTTGTTATATGTGGTTGCTTTATAAGGTCCCCATACATCCAAATGAACCAAATTAAAACATCTAGTACTTCTACTACTGCATGATCGAAAAGGCAATCTGATTTATCTAGCTAGTGGACATACATCACAATGAGTCATAGTTGGACTCTTATTGAGCTTAAGCATACTAATTTTTCTAATCACATTCATAGGTACATGCCCTAATCTCTTATGCCAAGTGACATCATTCTCACATCCTTTTGCTGCTACTAACGAACTTGCTCCTTGTTGTGTTTGAACTGATTTCGAGGCCTCAGCAGATATAATCCATCTTCCTCTTTACCAATCTCCTTCACTTTCCCAGTGAAGAGATCCTGAAGGATAAAGAAATCAGGGAAAAATACAACACAACAATTCAACTCCCTAGTCAACTTAGACATTGATAAGAGATTGAATTTAAATTCTGGCACACAAAGTACATCCTCAATAACTTCACCTCCTGTTAGTTGAGAACTTCCTGAGTGTGTCATAGTTGTTGAGTCACCTATAGCTATTTGAACTTTTCCTGGATTCACTGTGGAACCACGATTTAGTAGTGTTTTAGAACTAACCATATGATTGGTTGCCCCACTATCTACTATCCAATNGGAATTTTGTCCATGATTTCTTCCATTACAAATTTGATTATAATATAATTTGGATCATTGACTCTGGCTCTGATCATGCTTGGCAAATTCTTTAGACGGATGCCTTTCATGCCAGGTATCCAATCTATAATTGTGTCTAAATAACTTTCATCTGAAATTCAACCAGTAAAAATAAATTAGAACCGTGAACCTAACTGCTGTTGGGTATGTAGCAAGAGTTAATGGGAAATTGAGGGAAGATGAAAGAGGAACTTGGAAAAAGTTGGGAACTTGAAAAAGTTGAGAACTTGAAAAGTCCTCTTATGCTTTATTGAAAAGACATTTGTCCCTCATCGGTGGTGGAAAGAAAAATAGGAGAGTTTAAATATAGAAACACTCCTATTAATTGTTAAAAGGGTTGGAAAGAGGGACCCCCTCGCGCCGTCGTCGTCGTCGCTCGCTCGGCTTCGGATTTGGAAAAATGATCGATCGAGCAGTGACTGTTCTGAAAGGTTGCAAACTTTCATGAATGGTCGTGTGGATTCTGAAAGGATTGCAACCTTTTGGAACCAGTTCCTCTTGCCTATAAATACATTGATTCCTCAGACTTATTCCTTACGAATTTTCTGATTTCTTCGTGTATTTTACTGCTGTTGAGTGGTTCGCTGACACCAGAGTTTTGGTATCAATACACTAGTGATTGAGATCATTCTGCCCTGGGAGGACATATTCCAAATCAAACCTCGGATACTAGAGGGGAATAATTTCCATAAGGGGACACTGTGCATTCAGTGGGCTTGATCTTTTTCTAATTCTGTTTTTCCAGATTGTGGTACGTTTTTTTACAGATTTTAGTTTTGTCAATTAATTTCTGTTCATCTATTCTTACTGGTTTATTAAACTTTGATTACTTCGTGTTTCTGCAAAGTTTATTGAAATCAGTAATTATGATTTTTTATACACAGATTGATAACAACTGCATCTTCAAATCCTGACTACGTCTAATCGTCCATAAATTTTTTAAGATGTTTGTTTTCATACCTTTTAGTGGAGAGTAGCCTTGTTCGACAAGTTTAGGATATTGTGTGAAAGCCAACAAGGAACAAGCACTAGAAGTCCAAAGTCCAACATTAGGGACACTCAATTCCTGAGAAACTTGTTGAGTGAAGCTCATAGCAGCATCAGAAACAATGCAAGAAATAGAAGGGAAATTGGAATTATTATTTAGTCTCGTAACGAGGTCTCTGAAAGGAACCAAACACAACTTCTTAGATGCCTCACACAAAGACGGAGAGTCTTGTGTGGCATCCTCATTAGAGGGAGGGAGTCCATCAGGTATGGACTCGAAACGAAAGGAAGGTAGGCTAACGAGGGAATTGAGACCTCGCGATTTGAGCAATCGTTGGTGATTGAAGTCCGTGTTAACGAATGTGATATGAAAGCCTCGGATATGGAGGAGTTTGGCTAATTTGAGCATAGGATTTATATGGCCTTGTGCTGGAAATGGAATGCATACTGCATGAGGCTTCGACAATTTGGATTCCTCTGCTTGATTCATATTGCCCTGTTTTTTTTTTTCCTAAGATCTAGAAGTTGTGAATATTAGACGTAACGGGCTTGCTCACTTATATAGACAAATTTACCACCCCTTTCATTTCAATTTATATAGCGATGTTTGATTCTGCAGGGATAGTTCGATAGAAAAAAACATGAGTTATGAAAATTGTGATTTTAAACATGTTAGGACAGATTACAAAAAGGATGATATTGAAGGTAAATGAAAAGTTTAAATATTTACCAAAACTGTGCGTATAATTACAAATATTACAATCAATTCATTGTGTGAAGCTTTTTTGTTTTCTCTCTTTGTTTTTTATATTAATACAAAATCCAATTAAGGTTTTACCTAAATTATTTTCATTTTGGGTTCATTTGGTTTTTCAAGACTCTTCTTTTCTTTTGGATCTTTTCTTCTTCTTCTTCGACGATTGATACATATTGATTCAATTAATTGTATTTATGTATCAGAATTTTTTTAATATATATGTATAAAAAAAAGTGATAAATCTATTATCAGACTATATTTGTGTATCGAAAAAATTGATATAATTATTATTAGAAAAATTCTCTATGTGTATATATTTGGAGGTGATACAATGTTTCTATTAATATTTATGTTGCAAATTACATGAATTTTGTCTTATATGTTCAAAAATGTCAAATGGGCGTACGAGTGTCGACATCAAAAGTAAAGAATTCGCGTGCAGCTTAATTTATTGGAACATGCAAGGTCCAGTGATACTAGTAAAACCATTGCAATTGGCAGAAACCAGTGAAGAATAAACTATTTAAAATCAAATAAATAGTTTATGAAACTCGAAAAATCTATATGGAGTAAGAATAAGAATCGATTTCAATGGTGTAGCTTCTTCTCTTTTTCTTTTTCAGGGAGTACATAGGCCATTATTTATAAGGACTGATTGAATACTTTTTATAAAAGGGAAAATAGTCAAATATGCCCCTAAACTATTCGAAAAGGTCTAGATATACCCCATTTAAAGTTTGGCTCACTCGTGCCCTCGCCGTCCAACTTTTCGTCTAGATATGCCCTTATGGGCGTTAAACGTCAAATGGAATTGCCACATCATTTTTACATTACCACGTGGCATTGGAAAATGGTCAAATATACCCCTAAACTATTCGAAAAGGTCTAGATATACCCCCTTTTAAATAAACTACCCGACCCATTTTCAACAATTTTTTTAAATTATTATTTTTTTTGGTAAATCCCGAAAATGAGTAATTGACTAATAAAAAATAGGAAAAAGATATAAAATTAACACCAAAAATTCCCAAATAAATATAGTAACCTTAAATTCAACAATTTCAACAATTTTTTTAAATTTTTNATTCGCGTGCAACTTAATTTATTGGAACATGCAAGGTCCAGTGATACTAGTAAAACCATTGCAATTGGCAGAAACCACTGAAGAATAAACTATTTAAAATCAAATAAATAGTTTATGAAACTCGAAAAATCTATGTGGAGTAAGAATAAGAATCGATTTCAATGGTGTAGCTTCTTCTCTTTTTCTTTTTCACGGAGTACATAGGCAATTATATATAAGGACTGATTGAATACTTTTTATATAATAATAACATTATAAATAATCATATTATATATTACTAAAAATGGGAACAAAAAAGGTTAAAAGTGTGGAAACAAAAGAAGGTTAGAATATCAAAATAACCCTACAAATGTTGAATTAGTACAAACAATAATACTATTATTATATATGTATAATATAATAAATGCTAAGTATCATATTGAATAAAATACATTGAATCAACCATAATTATACCTCTCCACATATCACTTACTAATTAAAATAAGTTATGTATGTAGTTTCAGAATTGATTCATATTCCCATATATGTAAAAGTACATTATCTTTGACAATTCAGTTGGCATATATTTCCGTATATACTCATATGCTTCAACTTTGAACAATAATACGATTAATATATATATATATAATGATGAACATCCCTAGTGTTAAGTTTACAGACGGAGAGGGCATGTATGACGGGATAATATAACGAAGAATAAAATTAACTAATAAATGAAAGTTAAGGGGGTATTTTTGACTCTTTTCCTTCATTTTATCACATCCGTCTCTTACACATCCTCCATTTGAAAATGGAGATCATTTAGACCTCTTCAGTTGCTTAAGACCATCAGCCTTCTCGCAAGCAAATAGTTCAGAAACATATATAGGACAACAAACACGAATCTACTCATGGAAAGCAGCAAACCAAATAGGTCACAAGCATAGTGCAAAATTATTAGCGATAATTTTCTCCCATAGATAAATGGTACGTTCATTTGAAGTGAAGTGTAACATGACATGTTTCTGCACTAAAGAGCTATATGTTGCTCGCTGTTGTATTCTTGGTTTTGATGAATTAACAAACTATGATGCAAAGGGACCTGGTCTGCAGTGGAATCAAGCAGAGAACAAGTCAATGGTGTGCAGCTGTAATGAACTTGAATCCAATAATAACACTAGCCAGTCTCTCAACTATATTAATTAGGCTAAAGTTCAATTACAATTCCATAAAGTAAATACAATGACTCAAAGGTAAGAGCCAAACGAAAATGCAGAAATATTGAAAGTAAGGACTAGGATCAACTCAACAAGAGACGAGGAATGTACAACTAGACTGATAGAAAGCAGGATGAGAGGTATAGACTTTGCCTAAGCATGATCACAAAATGCATAAACTATTCTTTATAATGGAGGGTCCTTTTAAACTAATTGCTAATTGGGCCTAGATCCCAAATCAACCTTTGTAAAGGTCCTTTGGCTCTATTTCTCAGTCCAATAGTTGCTTGTGTGACATCCCTATCGGTATCGACCCTGGGCTTGGACTGATTCATAACAATACTCCCGTCCTCAATTAGAACCTTGTCCTCAAGGTTCTAGTCAAGAATAGTTTTACTAGTGCAATCCCCACCAATTGTAGCCAAGCCAAATTGTGCTATGGTGCCAAAGAATAGCATGTGAACTAGTATAATTTTCACAATATCAACCAACATGGGATCATCAACAAACAGGTGCTGCTCATTATCCAAATCCTCAAAGGCAGAGATGCTCTTGTCCAACACAATGAAAACATAAACTTAACCACCCATAAACTGTGTAGCACATGTAACAACAATTGCCAACTTAACAGGAGAACATATATATAACCTTAGCAACAACCAAGCCATTGATATGTGCCATGTTCGCCAAGAAAATAACTTCTAATTGCTTGTTACCTATCTTTTGATATACACACATAAACAATAGGCGAGCATAAGAACTTGCACTAGCAATAATCAACTTTGATTAAAAATGTTGCACATTTCTCATGCGATTCCAGTGGAGCAATAGACACTTCAAAGTTTGCGAGGAATCTAGGCAATAACTGAACATTGAGTCTCCATATGATAGGATCAAACTTTAAAATTTCTAAAGCATTTTCTCGACATAGTCTTGCTGTAATGTCAATGCACCTGTCTCCTCCATAGTATCTTGTGCCGCGATACCTTTCACTAAATATGATGGGCAACATTGATCTTACTACTGGCATCACCAACAAAGATGTAAAGTTCTCCGAAGGAATAAGCTTACTACTAACATTTTCAAATGGTGTTGCTCCAGTGCTTACATGATTCAGCCCAAGGTCACAAACTTGCTCACCCCACAATGCAACTCTTACAATATTAGTAGAAAAAAAAAACGACTAATTGTAAACATAATCTTGTCGGTACCATAGAGTAGAGTAGTATCTGGGGAGAGTTGGCAAAATAGCCACTCTCCAAACTTAATTGAACATTAATACAAAAGTCTTGAATAATTTGTGGTATAGCCACTATTAATGACATCATCCACATGTCCTAATTGGGACATACAAAAGACCTCACTAAGTTTTCATATCTCCACTTTGGTCCTCCCTTCTTTTCCAACGAATTGGAATATAATATATATCTATTTGCATTTGTTAAAAAATATATTAGAAAAAAAGAAAAAAGTCAAACAAACGGGAAAGAGGAGCAGCTCGTTTTACTGCGATCAAAATTGACGATTCCGATGAGTTTTCCGGCCAAAATATCCATTTTCAAGGTAAAATCATCATCATCTCCTACTCCATAGTCATGTTTACTCCATTTTCTTTCAAAAACCAAGCTTCAAAATGATTTTCCCGCCATTTTAGAAATTTGAGAAATCTTCCATAATAAACACTTGATAACTCATTATAGATACATTTTAGTAGTTTAATAGCATTAAAAATCTGTTTCGCCATTGCAGGAGCAGCATTTTGAACCACGATCTCATTCAATCACATTTCTGTACGGATGTCAGACTTCATCGATCGTTAATGACTGATACTGTAATCTAGTATATATTTTTGTAGTCTACAATGACAGTAATTGAATTTGTTGTTGCTGGTGGTGATTATATGGGAGTATGGGAGGAGACTCCCAAAAGCTGGAATTGGAAATTGTAACATCTCTCACCTAGAAACGACTAGAAAGAGTTTAAAATCTGAAAATAATGATTTTTGGAAAAAATAAGGAAATTTGGAAAATTTTGTCCAAGTTAAAAAAATGAGTTTTGACCATTTTCAAACGGTTATAACTCCTAGCTCAGGATGATTTAGGAGAAGTTCTTGATATGGTTGGAAATCCCTTGGATATATCTTTCCAACGCCGCCAAGTTTGCGAAATTCCGACATCATATGAGTGAGATATGCCTTCTGGAAGTTGGGCTGTTGGATTTAGGAAAGTCCCAATCCGGATTTAGGGAAGGGCAAATTAGTCTTTCCTCTAAATTAATTCCTAATTCGTTTTTAGGGATTTATTGGGGTAAAAACATGACTTAGTCAGTTTGGAGAATTGATACATACGTTTAGGGCTTGAAGAAGAGAGAAAAGAAGAAAGAAAGGGAGAAAAGGCAAGAATTCGCCAAGATCATCCAAGCTTGCAAGTAGAATTCGTCGGAGGCGATCCCTATTAAGGTATGTGAGATCTTTTCGTGTTGGGTTAGTTCACCCACACACCAATTTGTTTCAATTCAGTGATTTGGAGTTGTTTGAATGTTAAGAAAGTGAAGTTCTTGAAGAACATTGTTGAATTCTTGATGGTTGATTGTTGAATGCCTAGTGTTTATTTGATTCGTGTTTTCGGGTTGTTTTTTCGAATTAAATCTGTTGTATGTTGAGGGTACTATTGATCCTAAGTGTTTGGAGAAAGAACCATGGAAGTTGGGAGGGTTTAGAGATGAAAAATGAAGGAGAAAATTCGGGGTTCACCTGGGAAAGGGGTGGGGCGTCGCGCCATCCAGCGCGCACCAAAAGGGGCTCTGAAGCTCAACCCTTGGGGCAACGCGCCAGCCAGCGCACCCCAGCAGTCCCTCTGAAGTTTGAGGGCTGGCGCCCCGCGCCTCTCAGAGCGCCAGGGACGCCAGTTCTCCCCATTCGTTCCCCACCTTTTAGTACTTACTCCTTAGTAATGTACCTATGTTTCTAAGTTGATTCCAACACTCTAAGGTACATCTAAATATCATGAAATCATCCATAAACATGAGATCATGAGCCTTGAATCCATAATCCAATTCAAGGAAAGTTAAGATCAAAGTCAAAGAAGTTAAGAGTCAACTTTATAAGTTTAAGAGGCAAGTCAAAGCAAAGTTCTTAAAGTTTTCAAGAGTCTTTATTAAACGTTTTAACTTCGTTTTAAGGCTCAAGTTTCAAGTTAAGCAAAAAGTAAAGAGTTGAGTTCATTTCTCATAAAACTATTAGGAAACTAAGTATTCCCAAAGAGTCTATAAATGTTTTCACATTTGAGTAAGAAAAAGGGAACATCGATTCCAAGAGAGCTTTTAAGCTCAGCTTTTGAGTAATTATCTCAAACCAAAGAATGAAGTTAAAAACATATGAGCTAAAGTATATTTTGGGAGTAGTATTGAGCACCGATATGGGGATGCGAGTTCATATTAACTCAAGTCTCTATAAACCAAGTAGCCATCATGGGTAGTAAAGAATCATACTTTTTAGATGAATCCTTAAGATGTTTTTAGCATAGACTAGTGGATCCACTAAGTTAAGCGTTCTATATGACGACAAAGTATAGGACAGTTCTGGCAGCGCGTGCAATGTATCACCACTTAGGCTCATAGTGGTGGTTGTCGATTAGAGAATCTCCCACTAAAGTTATATTACTTTTATATATAAGTAAAGTTGAGTTTGTTATTGCTTTATCTTTAACAGACTAAGTTGTTTACACTGTTTTACAAGCTTTATATCTATTGCATGTGTCTTATTGCTTTATTTTGACTTCAGTTATTCATGAGTTAAACAGAGCCAAGGTAAGTATTCCTTTGTACTCCTTTCAAGCTTAAGTTATGGTTTAGCATTCCAACTCGCATACTCGTACATTCAATGTACTGATGCCAGTTGACCTGCATCTTATTATGATGCAGACGCAATAACCAGGATCAGCATCCAGCGCGCCATTGATCCAGTTGAGCACTCTAGAGTCAATGGTGAGCCTCCTTGCATTCTGGAGGACTCTTTTATTTCGCTTTCCTAGTTTTCTTTATTAGGATATTGTGGGGTCTGTCCCAACATCCATCTCAGTATTATGAGGCTTCATAGACAGTCAGACAGTTAGTTCTGAGTCTCTCATCTATGCGGCAAAGGTTTATTCTTTGGAGGAGTTTGACAATCATTTTGTAGAATTCAAGAACAAATGCCCCACTGCAGCCGTCGTCCTTGAGCATGATATTGGTTTTGAGAAGTGGAGTAGGGCACATTTTCCTGGCAATAGATATGATGTTATGATCACAAATATCGCCAAGTCACTCAATGCTATGTTGATAGACGGAAGAGAGTATCATGTGGCATTTATATTTAATTCGATTGCTAAGAGGTTTGGAGAATTATTTAGGGAGAGGCATGCATATATCCTCAAATCAATGGGTAATCAAATGGTACTGGCTGCCGAAAAATAGCAAGAAAAAAAATGATCGAAGGCGATTCCTTGTATGTGGAGAATGTAATCGGAGATGGCAATCAATTTACCGTGTTCGGTGCGGGTGTTACTGCCTATGTGGACCTACTAGAAAAGTCATGTTCATGTAGGAAATATGAATTGATCAAGATACCTTGTGCTCACGCGATGGCCGTTTTGCGATCAAAGCATGGCAATAAGTATGGTATGAGCATCTATGAGTACTCTTCGCCTTTGTATAAAGTTGAAGCGTACCTTCTTGCATACATGGATTCTATTAATGTTGTCCCTCTCGAGTCAGAATGGTGTGTTCCAGAAGAATTGCTTAGTGTGAAGATTCTTCCGCCTCTTGTCGATACCAAGCTTGGAAGAAAAAGAAGAAAATGTGTCAAAGGCATCGATAAGAATTTCAAGAGAAGGAACAAATGTTCAATTTGTAAGAGAATCGGACACAAGAGAACTACGTGTGTGAACAACAACAAATCGTAAACAAGCTTGATTGAATTTGTTTTTGTAATCAAGCTACTGTTTTTTTTTTTTGCTATTGTAATCAAGCTATTGCCAGCATATTGGTCAATTTATTGTCATCTATTATCGTAATTACTCATGATCTAATATAGATCAATCAAAAGATGACATACGTTGTGTACACTGTCTATTAAGCTGTGTATTATTAATATATGAAAATTCATGATATTTGTAATGCAATGATTCTAATGCATGAATTAGAATATGATTAAGAATTAGAATTAGAATGGATTAGAATGACATTTGTGACTAGTTTTAATGCACCAAATCAAACAATGCTTAAGAAATAATCTAAGTATAACTAATTCAACTATAACTAATACAAGCATTATTTGCATATACACTCTACCAAACAAATCCTTAATGAATTGTAAAAAATATAGATGTTACCATTAAAAAAAAGTAGCAATTTGAACTTTTTTTATCGTTGTAAAATTTGTATAACTAAATATTTACTGGTTATAAAAATATATGATCCCTTTATACAATCGATTACATCTATATGTGTAAGGTGTATGTATGACATATGAGATTACACTCTGACATTAGTAAGGTATATTCGGATTTATATTTATGTTAACGCATTGTCGATAGTTCACCAACTAGAATCTGACACTTATGTAGTGACCAAAACTAGTAGAATTTAAAGAAGACAGTAATTAATCAATAATAAATTATATATTTGAAATTTATCCAATTAAATAAGTTTAAACAAGTCATATGATCATGTAAGAGTCCACATAAATTGGGTGTGGTGATTAGTGATGTACGAGGAAGAGTTGTGGTTATACAATCAACATCTTTAGAACATACTTATGTTTTCTCAAACATTGTTTTCAATGTTTTCTCATAAACAACTCAAACCCTCATAAACAACTCAAACACCTCCATTTTTACAATGTCTCAAGCATCTCAAACATCCAATGTAAAAAAGTCTTACAATTGTCATTATGGTAATCCAGCTACATTGAGGACGTCACACACCAATACAAATCCAGGTCGACAATTCTTTAATTGTGCAGTTGGCATATGCTTTTTTTTTAGGCGGCTTGAAAATGAATCATCAATGAGTAGGCCATCGAATTTTCAAGGCGTTGCCAAATTTGAAATATTAACAAAGCTACGGGAATTCGAAGAAAATAGGGATCTGCTAATGACTTTCTTAAAAGAAGTCGAAGAGGAGAGGAATCACTTGAAAGTGTTGCTAAAAGATGCTGAAATAGATAGAGATCAACTAAAAGAAATGTTGATTTTGGAAGAAGAAAAAGAAAAAGGCCTAAAAGCTATATTGTGTGGTTTATTTTTAGTGTTTGCTTTTTGGAAATGTGTAACAAATGTGTAACAGGAATGTAGTGCTGAATAAATAAAGTATTTTTCTCTATTTATTGCACTCTTATATCTTTTATTTTTGATCGATAATGTTATAGATCAACAGTGATAACAAATTCTAGTATTAGACATGCAAGTTTATTAAGACATAGATTAATAAGAAATCTAAAAACCCTTCATATAAAATATGTTAAACTGTCAGATGTACATTTTTGTCGTCAAAAACAACAAAACAACAAACCACTTTAACCATGTTCTTAAAAACCAACTTATCAAAAAACTATTGTCTAAAAAACTATATCAAAAAACCATTTGTCTTCAAACCAGGGAAAACCCAACTATCACAAAAACCAATTGTCATAAAAAACGAACAATTTCAAAAATTGTCTTAAAACACCAGGGAATAACCATCACAAAAATAACAACTGCCCTTACTCATCACCACTAACCTCACCATTAAGCTCTATCACAATACCCATCACGTCTATTTCTTTTTCCACTTCTGCCACATCAGTGGCCAAGCCTTCTTCTTCCAACTTTTCCTCTTCTTCATTCTCTGTTATCTTCTCCTCTTGTTGTTCTTTCTCTTCTTCTCCACTTGCTTCATTTTCTTCTCTTCCAGATTCTCCTCTTCACTTTCTTCTTCTTTCTTTTCTTTTAGTTTCTCCTCTTATTTTTCTTCATCGTTCTCTTCCATCTTCTCTTCTTCTTTTTCTGTCATCTTCTCCTCATTTTGTTGTTTTTCTTCTTCTTCTTCTTTCATCTCTTCTTCCTTCATCTCTTCATCAACTTCTTCAACAAAGTATGCATCAACTGCAGCAAGATCATCATCGACTACAACTAATGGAAGGATGTCGTCATCAACTGTTGGTGATGAAAAGTTGTCATCATCTACTGCAAGATCAATGGCTACGCATTAATACAAATACATTATTTTACATAATTAATATATAAATTTATCTACTTTTCTTTTTCTTTTCATTTCTTCTCAATTTCTCCTCTCGTACAAAAGCAATAATTTCCACCATTGATTGCTCGAGGGATGCAAGCACGCTCACGCGGACTTTCATCTTTAGAAGTACTTGGTACAGAATTCTCACAAGGTTGATTAGGATTGTGATCATTTGAATACTCATCCTCCACATTCCCTACTGCAGAAGTGAGGATAGTGACACCTTTCAAACTGGCCTTTAAGGCATCAATGATTGTGTCCTTCACTTCGTTCGTATATGGCTTTAATGTTGCCATATAATTTTGTTTGGTCTCACAGACAGTAGGTATGATGTATGGATGCACAACCTACAAAAAAAATATAAATAGTACAAGACCTTCACTAATTTACAAATATTGCTAGATAATAAGAAATAAGTTTATACCTTTGTACTTAAATGGATCACCTTCAACAATATTATCGCTCTTTGCCGTGTGCCATCTAAGTAAACGGGGAATTGACGAAGGAGAATCATGCACTTCTTTGCATAATTACCAAGATGAGGAAAAGCCTCATATAACCAAACCTTAAATTAATAAAATAACAAATAAATAAACAGAGACTATGAAATACTATATAAATATATAAGAGTTTAATATTAATCAGGTCCATAATTGATAAAAATTACCAGAAATGCCCAGGGGAAGCCATACAAAGCATACAATGCATTCCCTCTTTCCTTGTATATTTCACTTTGTTTCTTCAAATTAATTTTGTTCTTCAAATACTTCATTGTTAAATCAAAACACTCTTTGCCCCACGGATAACTCTTGAAAAAATCTAAATCATCGACCATCTTAATGTGGTTTGAATCCACAATCTTAGATCGATCGTGGGCAAGCAACATTGAGTGGATGAACCAAACTAAAGATCACTTCAACTTCTGCTCCTTATTCAATCTGGTACCCTTAATCAAACTCAACAACTTTGAAACACTGATATTCTTATTCTTGGTTACTTTATAGTAAAATTTCTCACCTTTCTGAAGCACTTTTTTCATTTTTGAATCACAAGTGTATGCTGAGCAATTCAGCCCCGTAATCAATGTAAACTCTTTTAAGCCAAAACAAGCAGGCTTATCATTTACACAAAACCACATCTCATGCAATTTTTTTTTATCAATTTTTACACGACACAACAACATGTAATGGACCATCTATCCATTGAACTTGTAATATTCTGGAATATGCCTTAAATGTCCAAAACAAGTACCTTTAAAGTCATTATAAATTTTTTCTTGAAGTAAAACATTTCTAAAATCATGAAAAAGAGTCATTCTTGCTCTAATAGAAATTTTCGCTGGAAAAGATTCTAAACCATCCATCCAAGTAGTGAGATTATAGGACTTACCAGAGATTTCTCTTGCACAAGTTGGCAAGGACAGATGATCATCATCCTCATCTCCAGTATCTCAGCTATCTCTACTAATCTCCTCATCTCCACTATCACTATTTTCTTCACTAGACTCAACTTCATCAGTAGCTTGGGCACTACTATCCTCATAGTTGTCGATTTCAGCCATCGTATCAGAATTCGAGTTAGACTTGGGTTCTTCAACTACAATTTTTTTCTTTTTTGAACATCTTGAAACTTCTTCAGCCTTTCTTTTCTTGTTTCTTGAAGGCTTAGGAACAGATCGTTTAACAATCCCGCCTCTAGTTTTAGCCATAACCAAAGTAAACCTACAATAAAACATGCAAAATAAATAGCAGATACAACACAAAAATCAACAATGTGATTGACAGAAAATGCCACTAAAGTCGATCAAAGTTTAGGTGATCTAACAAAGAAGGGCAATGCAAAATATTGCACTTCGTGTAACAACAGATGTAATGAGAAAAAACAAGACCAGCCAAAGCAAACAAATACAACGGAGAAAAACAACAATCCACAACAAAAGCCAAAATTTCAAAATCAATAGGCGAGATAAACATAAATTATTTTTTAAAAAAATAAGCAACCAAATAGGGTCAAATATTTATATCCAAACAAAAACGTCATTAGAGACCACAAATATTCATGGAATACGACAAAAAATTCATCCTAAACAAGAATATGAAGAAAAACAGTCCAAAAAAAGGAATCATTAAATCATTACACTACTTTAACAAAATAAACAACCAAATACAGCTAAAAATTACCGAAAAACACCATTACAGAAGATTCAACTTACCAAAGATGAAAGCTCTGAACTTGGGAAGAAGATTGAATAAAACAGATGAAGATTTGAGAGACGTTTAGGACGATGAAATGGTTGAAAAGTTTGTATAAGTTAATGGAAGAAAAGTTTGAATAAGTTAATGGTTGAGAAGTTGTATGGGGAAGAGAAGCGATGATTACACTAGTAGACCCGAAGTGTATGGGGAAGATGAATAGGTTTCAGAAGAAACGTGGGAAAAAGTTTCATAAAAGGTGCCTTTTTAATATATATATTTTAACATTTTAATTCAGATTTTAGTATAAAATTAGCTAATTTTATTGGTATTATAATATAATTTTGTAAAGATAGATATTTTCCCCAAGTTTTAAAAAATAATAAACAAGCCCACATTCACAAATATACCCCAAGTTTTAAAAAGGCCAAAGAGACCCATGACCCCACACCTTTTCCTTTTTTAAAGCCCAACCCTAGAAAATAATCCAAAAATAAATTAAGTGGGTATAGAGTAATATAAGTTATTAAGGTGTCCCTAATGCCAATTCTTCTCAAGTATATGGTATACCAGGATCAAATGGAAGATTCAAAAAGGTGTGAGAAACAACAAGACCCGTTGAGAAATACTCCCTCCGTTCCTTTTGATAAGTCACATTTTTAGATTTCACTTGCGTTAAGAAATTATGTAACTTTACCCTTCTACCCTTATTTAATGTTTTCTTAAGTCAACTTTCTTCAATAAATGATGAATAAGCTAGATTTCAAAAATTAAAATGCATTTGGATGACCATTTAAATTTTTGAGTTTATTTTCAAAATCAAATTTTATGGAATAGTGAATGGAGAGAGTAATTAATCAATGTATGAAGTACTCCAATGAATATTAATTACTTATTTATTTTTCTAGGTTGGTCAAAGTATATATTTTCAAGACTAATTAACTACTCTATCAAGGGTATAATAGGAAGAATATGGTAATTTATGCATTGATTTTATAAAATAACAAGTATTATGATCCAACTATTTATAGAAAGGGGTGTCATATAAAAAAGAATGGAATGAGTATTAATAAGCTTGCAGATTCACGTAGTGGCGGAGTGAGAAATTCCGCCAAGGATGTTCAAATTTTAAAAGAGTCAATATTTTTTTTTTAGTGGAGTGGGTGCACAAAATATTTGTTTTTACTGATGAGTGGGTACGCACCCAAATTTAAAAATTAAATAACAAGGTAAACAATAAGCAACATCTGCACTAATATTGTATTCCAACCAATCACGATATTCATCAAACCACGTATAAACAAAACGATGTGGTGTTCCAAAAATAAATAGTTTGAGGAAATTGATAAGTTCGAGGTTGACAAGAACCTTTAATGATGTATTCCCTCCTTATCTCATCACGAAGGTTTGGATGATAATTCAAAATTGGAGTTCTTTCATCCGGATCAGCCTTTAAATCATTTACATCAAATGCTTGTATTTGGGAAGAGTGAGATGGTATTTCTATTTGGTCGACATTTTCATCTCGGCGCAGTTGATTTTGATTTTGAGGCGCCAAACTTGTTTTGGGTACTCTAAAAAAATATTTCTCCAAACTCATTGAACTCCAAACTGAAATAGCAGTCAAGTATACCACACTTATTAAAATCAATCCACAATACACCAAATACTTCATCGATACTCGAATAAATAAAGTAGCTTTCAACATAAAAAATAAGATACACAAGTCCTTCAACACATGATTAGAAAAAATTAAACTAAAGGAAAAAAAGAATTAAGAAATACCTTTTCACACTTCAATGGCGGTTGAGGAAGAAATATACAATGATTAAAGCTTTCAATTTCTTAAAACTTGAAAATATGTATGAAAATTGAGAAGAGAGAAAGGTAAAGAGTAAAGTTGTAAAGGGTTTTTGGGAGAAGGAGAAGACCAAAAACTAAAAGGAAAAGACAAATAACTATGAATCTATTCTTTTTTTAAATTAAGAAAAGTCAAAAGAAGACCTTTTATTTTTCTTAACTTAAAAAAGGTCACTTTTGTACTTTTTTTTAAGAGAAAAACGGAACAAAAATAAAATAAATGAAATGCTCAAGCCTAGGCTTGAACCCAGGCCACAAAAGCCTGAATTTTGCCTTTTTTAAGAGAAAAAACGGAATAACAAAAAAAAATAATGAAACAAACCGCCTACACTCGGGCTCAAACCCAGAACATTGTGGCAGATTTGCACAGCCTTAACCACTGGGATGTCTACCTTTATTGTGTTAAGGGTGTTCAACAGTTAGTATATATTCAAAAATATTGATGTTTATATACTCGCTAAAATTTTCCGACGAAAGTTGTTCATCTGACCACCCTCGCCAAGTCATAGCTCCGCCCTTGGATTCACGCTCCAACTAGAATAATTGATTGGGGAAATCCATTTTAGAGTCTTCATAAGAATATTGCACACAAAATATGTAGGAGAGGTCAGCGTTGTCCATTTGTTTTGTCTTCTCACATGCATCACGTGGTTACCTATTGCCTGCTCCAAAACCTTGCACNAAGAGTGAGATGGTATTTCTATTTGGTCGACATTTTCATCTCGGCGCAGTTGATTTTGATTTTGAGGCGCCAAACTTGTTTTGGGTACTCTAAAAAGATATTTCTCCAAACTCATTGAACTCCAAACTGAAATAGCAGTCAAGTATACCACACTTATTAAAATCAATCCACAATACACCAAATACTTCATCGATACTCGAATAAATAAAGTAGCTTTCAACATAAAAAATAAGATACACAAGTCCTTCAACACATGATTAGAAAAAATTAAACTAAAGGAAAAAAAGAATTAAGAAATACCTTTTCACACTTCAATGGTGGTTGAGGAAGAAATATACAATGATTAAAGCTTTCAATTTCTTAAAACTTGCAAATATGTATGAAAATTGAGAAGAGAGAAAGGTAAAGAGTAAAGTTGTAAAGGGTTTTTGGGAGAAGACAAAAAACTAAAAGGAAAAGACAAATAACTATGAATCTATTCTTTTTTTAAATTAAGAAAAGTCAAAAGAAGACCTTTTATTTTTCTTAACTTAAAAAATGTCACTTTTGTACTCTTTTTTTAAGAGAAAAACGGAAGAAAAATAAAATAAATGAAATGCTCAAGCCTGGGCTCGAACCCAGGCCACAAAAGCCTGAATTTTGCCTTTTTTAAGAGAAAAAACGGAATAACAAAAAAAATGAAACAAACCGCCTACACTTGGGCTCGAACCCAGAACACTGAGGCAGATTTGCACAGCCTTAACCATTGGGATGTCTACCTTTATTGTGTTAAGGGTGTTCAACAGTTAGTATATATCCAAAAATATTGATATTTAGTATATATACTCGCTAAAATTTTCCGACGAAGGTTGTTCATCTGACCACCCTCGCCAAGTCATAGCTCCGCCCCTGGATTCATGCTCCAACTAGAATAACTGATTAGGGAAATCCATTTTAGAGTCTTCATAAGAATATTGCACACAAAAATATGTAGGAGAGCTCAACGTTGTCCATTTGTTTTGTCTTCTCACATACATCACATGGTTACCTAGTACCTGCTCCAAAACCTTGAACACAAACTTTGGTGACACAATAGATTCGGAGATTATCACCTTATCATCATTGGAATGAAGTTCTTTTAATGAAACACCACACTTATATTCTAAAGCAATGGTAAATTCATGGCCTGTATCGAACCATTTGTCCACATAACCAGTATTTTGTATATCCCTAGTTTCAGAGTGTTGTCCTAGTGAAAACACTTCGACATTTTGACTAGGCAACCCATATATGTCTGGTAGGGAATTTTTATCTAGTAGCTTGTCTTTCTCTGAGTTGTCATCATCCACATCAGATTCATTAGCGCCAACCTTAGAGCAGCAATTATGAGACTTTTCACTGAACACTTGGGTGGCAGTTGGTATATATTGAATGTTTAAAGTCCATGTAAATTTCTCTATAGGGTATTTCAGCAAACACCTTACGGGCAAGGTTTCTTGAATAATTTTCATCATTAATTTTAATTTAAAGAGGTGAATCCCCATCACAATTTCTATCGGTTAACAACATAAAGTAAGTAACCTCAGTGGGGTGCAAAAAATTACCAATGGAAGCGTCAAAGATCTTTGGAGGGACTTTAGAATTAGCTGCAGAATTGTGAGTTGTTGCTATCTAAATCAGAAGCATTTTTCAATTATGTGGCCTCCTTTTGTTTTCCATTGGCTAAATCAGATTCAATTGCAACATGAAGAACTTCTGGCGGAGCTACATGTGCTACATTAATGGAGTCAAAATAGGTCACACTCTCTATTGAACTTAAGAAGCTCCATTGTCGAAATCTCAAAAGCAATTTCACCTTGAATGGTTCCAATCATAGAATTGTTTGTTGCGAAACAAACCATTGAACCAAGTAAGAGTTTCACCATCAAAATAGAAGGAAGGAAGGAAGAGGTAGTTAGTCCTTCTCGGAGAAGCCAAGGTAGGTAAAATATCATTCCGCTCAAAAAATCCACTCTTCTGGATTACCACTACTAAATCGATTTAGCAACACCGCAACCACTGGAGAACGATCCATGAAATCACCAATGTAATGAACTCGAATCCAATAATAACACTAACCAGCCTCTCAACCATATTAATTAGGCTAAAGTTCAATTATAATTTCAGAAAGTAAATACAACGACTCAAATGGTAAGAGTCAAACAAAAATGCAGAAATATTAAAAGTAAGGACTAGGATCGACTGAAGAAAAGACGAGGAACTAGATCGATAGAAAGTAAGATGAGAGATATAGACTTTGCCTAAGCATGATCACAAAATGCATAAACTATTCTTTCTAATGGAGGATCCTTTTAAACTAGTTGTTAATTGGGCTTAGATCCCAAATCAACCTTTGTGAAGGTCTTTTGATTCTATTTCTCAATATATCCAATACTTCCTTGTGTGACATTCCTATCTGTATCGACCCTGGGCTTGGACTAATTCATAATAGCAGTTGTAAAGTTGCAGGAATTGTAGTGGTTAGTCAACACTAAAGTAGAGGTGTGGAAAGGACGCAGTCCTCAACCAATGGTGTTGGTCCTAGGTTTATGTCTCTCTTACAAATAGAGCATGATGACAAGATTAAACCTAGTTTTTGCAAATCAAGAATATTCAAGAAATAGTCATTTTCAAGAAAGAACTACTCTCATACACAACAAGTGACCTGATAGAGCACCGTAATATCTTACGTTGTTGTTTGAGTTTTTAGGGTCATATGCTCTCATAATGTAGATAAGCTCCTATGATATAAAGGAGTGTAGATCGTTTCACCTTTATTTAAAAATAAGAGGAAACCTATATATTTATTGCCAACAAAGGATAGTATTAACATGTGTTTATTGTATCTTATCAAAAACGTTACAATTCTTCTGAAAATGTCACAATTAATTCTTTAGTATGAAAAGATGTCTGCTTATTAAACATTCAAGTTACCTAGGTTAAAAAATGAGAGGAACTCATCTATTTATAATCAAGAAAGAGTAGTATTAACATCTATTTATTGAGCCTTATCAGAAACGTCACAATCCTACACAAAAATCACAACTCTTCAAAAAGTCACAATCCATGAAAAAAATCATAACCCTACTGAAAAAACACAATCCTTCGATATAAAAAGATATTTACTTTTAGGGATAAGGGTCTGAAAAATACCTCAACTTTGGTCAAATTTTTTGTTGCGATACTAAACTTTCATGAGGACCTATTACCTCCATAGACTATTTAATATCGTATTTTAAACATATATATTTGCCCACGTGGACATAAAAAATAATGCAAAATTATAAATAGTAATGTGTCCACGTGGGCACATATATACCTTTAGAATACACTATTAAATAGTTCAGGGGGTAAAAAATATGGTATTAAATAGTCTAGAGAGGTAATAGATCCTCATGAAACTTTAATATCGCAATAATAAATCCGATCAAAGTTGGGTATTTTTCAGACCCTTATCCCTTACTTTTAATATAATATAAAAAAATATATTTTTAATTTAGAATATTATAATAATTTAACATTTAAGTTAGATTCATATTTTCAAGATAATACAATTACACACTACAAAACGCACACTTAAGTAGTAGCCAACAAGTAAGGCAATATGGTGGCGGCGCCTCTACTGGAAGAAAAGACAAATGCCTTCTCGAAGAAAAAAAAAGTGTTGCCTTAAGAAAAAAAGGCACGAAAAATAAAAAAGAGTTTTGGTCCAAATCAATATTTTCAAAAACGATTTTAGGGGCAAGTTCTGAGTGAATTTCGCAGTGGGCCTATTAAAATTGCTCCGAGATTCAAATTGAAGATGTAGATCTATAGAGCGTAATGTCATGTCCCACCACTGTCCGAACCAAAATTTGCAACCAAGAAGGCGTAGAGGTTTCTAGAGCCAAGTAGAGAACTCTAGAATGCCTTAGATATTTCAAGAAGGCCTTGGAGAATTCTAGACCATCTAGAATTTTCTAGAAAGGGGGCCAATGTGTAAATACTTTAGGGACTTCTCATGTAAATATTAATTGCATTTTAGTCCTTAGGAAGTAGTATAAATAGAGGTGCCTCTCATTTGCAAGGCATCACTCAAGTGTAAAGCATTCTCCAAAGCAATACAAAAAGCCTTCTTCCAAAAACTCTCTCTTTGTTCTTTCTAAGTCTTTCCTTAAAAGCATTCTCTTAGCGATCCAAGTCTTAAATGCTTCCTTGAGTTTACAAGATCTTGAAAGAGTAGTGAGTAAATTGTCAAGGGCCGCACGGAACTTTAGCCAACACTCTAAGTCCGTGACAATGTGGTATCAAAGCAAAGGTTTGATACTATGGGAATGGCAATCGAAGGAGACGTAAACGCCGCTAGCACCACCAACATCCGTCCGGGTGGTGGAAAGAAGTCCCGAAAGGGAAAGAAGCACCAAAAGAGTCCTGAGGAAATGCTGCTGGATCCTACACCAAGCGAGGCGCTAACATCTCATCCACCCTCGACCACCGAGGCCAGTGACGATGAACATGGCGAGAGGGCCATTGACGTCACCGCAGGAGAAGAGTGGGTCTCAAGGGTTGAAGTGGCGAGGCAGGCCGTGGAGATATTAGGCCGGCGTATGAACGTGGCCGATGGCAAATTCAAGACTCTTGAAGACTTCACCCTTGAGGAGACCGAAAGCATCTGTAAGGAGTTGGAGGGACGTCAGCGGGCCGAGTTTGAGATGAAGGAGGCCATCACTTCCTTGGAGTGCCGACTCATGGAGGCATTGAACACAATTGAAACCATGAAGGCCGAAATGAGGACACTCAAGGAAGGCATGGAAGTTGGAGGATCTGCATCACCCGACCGTGATAGGGAGGCCAGGGTCGAGGCTCCCAAGCCACCTATGTTTAAAGGCATCCGCGATGCTCAAGAGGTGGAGAATTTCTTGTGGCACTTGGAGAATTACTTCAAGTGTAGCCGGGTGAAGAGTGACGAGACCAAGATCAACACTGCCGTGTTGTATCTTTCAGAGATGGCCATGCTGTGGTGGAGGTGCAAAGAAGCCGAGATAGGGAAGGGGACGTGCACTATTAACACGTGGGAGCAATTTTGCGAAGAATTCAAGAAAGCCTTCTTCCCTAACAACGCCATATATGAGGTTAAGCGTAAGTTTAGGGAGCTGAAGCAAACAGGAAGCATTCGGGCATACGTGAAAGAGTTCACAACTCTAACACTTCAGATTCCCAACCTCACAGACGAAGACATGCTGCTCCACTTCATGGACGGGTTGCAGAATTGGGCCAAAACGGAGTTGGAGCGGCGACAGGTCAAGAACATAGACGAAGCCATCACACAGGCCGAGTCTTTGACAGATTTTAAGCATGATCGACATGACAAAGCAAAGGGCAAGGATGCAAGGAGCAGTCATGCCAAAGGTGGGGGAGACCGTGGCTGAGTCAAGGAGCAGCAGGCACACCCTAAGCAGCACGACCCCCACAAGCCAGACAGCAGACGGTTCGTGCGCCAGAACTACACGAAGAAAAAGGCGCAGACCACTAGGGGAGATGGTTGCTACATATGCGGAGGACCACACGGCTACGGCAAGTGCCCGGAGATGAAAAACCTTGGTGCCATCCTGCGCGAACGGAAAGAGAAGGACGCACAAGAGCAAGGGCAAGACGCGGGCACGATGTAATTGAGCATGGTTGGATTATGCGGGGCGATAGCCAAGCAGACAAAGAAGCCAGGAGACTTCAACACGCAGTATGTAGACATCTCCATTAATGGACGTACAACTCGTGCCATGGTGGACACCGGGGCAGAAGCGAACATCATGACCAAGACAGCGGCAGAGAGGTTAGGGCTGGAATATGTTCCAAGCAACACCCGCCTCAAGACGGTCAATGCACCACCGACCCCTGTTTGCGGAATCGCCCAAGGAGTGAGCATCACGTTGGGAAGTTGGCAAGGTAAGACAAACTTTATCGTCGCTCCTTTGGATATCTTTGACATTATTCTTGGGCAAGAGTTCTTCTAGCGTTGTCATACGATGATCGACCCCCACCTCCAACGACTCATGGTCATGGAACGGGAAGGGTCATGTATGGTACCTCTAGTCAAGGTGCCAAAGAAGGAAGGACACGCCCTACTGTCAGCCATGCATATTGTAAAGGGCCTAAAGAAAAGAGACTCGACGTTCTTGGGCACCATTGCAAGTTCGAAAAAAGACAATGGTGCTAAGGAGTCCTTGCCACCGATCGTAGAGAAAGTCCTTGAAGAAAACAAGGACGTGATGCCAGCCGAACTGCCAAAGACCCTACCTCCGAGGCGTGGGTAGATCACAAGATAGAGCTGGAGGTTGGAGCTAAGTTGCCCGCACATGCACCGTATCGCATGGCTCCACCCGAACTGGAGGAGCTAAGGAAGCAGTTGAAAGAGCTCCTCGAAGCCGGTCACATCCGCCCATCAAAGGCACCTTATGGCGCACCGGTATTATTCCAGAAGAAGAAGGACGGATCCTTGCGCTTATGCATCGACTATCGGGCGCTTAATAAGGTAACGATTAAGAACAAATATCCTATCTCGCTTTTCGCAGATTTATTTGACAGACTTGGACAGGCCAAGTACTTCACGAAGGTGGACCTCCGGAAAGGATACTACCAAGTACGCATCGCAGAAGGGGACGAGCCGAAGACAGCGTGCGTGACTAGATATGGAGCATACGAGTGGTTGGTGATGCCTTTTGGCCTAACCAACGCACCCGCCACGTTCTGCACGCTGATGAACAAGATCTTTCACCCATACCTGGACCAGTTCGTGGTAGTGTACTTGGACGACATAGTCATCTACAGCAACACCTTGGAGGAGCACGTGGAGCATCTAAGGAGAGTCTTCCAAGTCTTACGAGAAAACCAGCTTTATATTAAGCGGGAGAAGTGCGAGTTCGCTCAACATGAAGTACATTTCTTGGGCCATATTATCAGCCAGGGCGAACTACGGATGGACGACGCTAAGGTACGGGCAATCCAAGAATGAGAGGTGCCTACCAATGTGACCGAACTACAATCGTTTCTTGGACTTACGAATTATTATCGCAGGTTCATAAAGGGGTACTCCGCAAAGGCCGCTCCGCTAACCGAATTATTAAAGAAAAATAAGCCGTGGGTGTGGAGCGCGGAGTGCAAGCAAGCGTTCGAAGGTCTCAAGGCCGCGATAACAGAAGAGCCGGTCTTGACACTGCCCAACTTCTCAAAGACCTTCGAAGTACATACGGATGCCTCAGACTTCGCCATTGGGGGAGTCTTAATGCAGGAAAAACACCCAATAGCATTCGAGAGCCGCAAGCTGAACGAGACTGAACGATGCTATACAGTACAAGAGAAAGAAATGATGGCCATCGTACATTGCTTGTGCACGTGGCGACACTACTTGCTGGGCTCCAAATTCGTAGTTAAAACGGACAACGTGGCCACTAGCTACTTTCAATCACAGAAGAAGATCACCCCAAAACAAGCTAGGTGGCAGGACTTTCTAGCCGAGTTCGACTACGTCTTGGAGTATAAACCAGGGAGAGGCAACGTTGTGGCCGATGCGATAAACAGGAAGGCTGAACTTGCTGCCATCACCACAACTCATTGTGATATTCAAGATGCAATCAGGGATGGCATGCAACATGATCCCGAGGCCAAGAAGCTGATGGGGATAGCCACCCAAGGCAAGACTAGGCGCTTTTGGGTGGAGGATGGCCTCTTACTTACAACCGGTCGAAGGGTCTACGTGCCGAAGTTCGGGACCATCAGGCGGCGAATAATCAAGGAAAGCCACGACACACCGTGGGCCGGGCATCCAGGGGAGCGAAGAACGAGGGCGCTGATCGAAGCCATCTATTTCTGGCCACGCATGCGGGACGATATTGAGTGTTATGTGCAGAGTTGTCTTTTGTGCCAGCAAGACCAAGTAGAACAAAGACATCCGGGAGGACTATTGGAGCCACTACCCGTAGCGGAACGTCCATGGGAAAGCGTAACTATGGACTTCATCACTTCCCTACCTAAGTCCGACGGGTATGGAACTATCATGGTCGTGGTGGACAGGTTCTCGAAGTATGCCACCTTCATACCCGCCACAGCCGGATGCACCGCAAATGAGGCCGCTCGATTATTCTTCAAGAACGTAGTAAAGTACTGGGGGCTGCCAAGAAACATCATTAGCGACAGAGACCCCCGCTTTACTGGGAACTTTTGGAAGGAGCTGTTCGAGATACTTGACACTAAACTTCACTTCTCCACAAGTTTCCATCCGCAGACAGACGGCCAGACAGAACGTGTTAATGCCCTGTTGGAGTGCTACTTAAGGCACTATGTCAGTGCGCATCAGAAGGATTGGGCCAGACTCCTAGACATGGCGCAGTTTTCATATAATTTGCAAAGGAGTGAGTCCACCAGGCGCACATCGTTCGAGTTGGCGACGGGCCAACAGCCCCAAACTCCACATTCTTTACCAACCGCTTTTGAAGGGAAGAGTTTGGGAGCTTACCATCTTGCCAAAGGATGGGAAGAGCAGTTTGACACTGCCAAGTCCTATTTAGACAAGGCAGCAAGCAATATGAAGAAGTTTGCCGACCGCAGACGACATCCCACAGACTATATGGAAGGCGACATGGTCTTGGTGAAATTCAATCCAAGACAGTTCAAGGCACTAAGGGGCGTTCATCAAAACTTAGTGTGAAAATATGAGGGTCCGTTCAAGATCGTTGCCAAAGTGGGCAAGATCTCATACAAGGTGGAGTTGCCTCCATACTTCAAAATCCATCCGGTGTTTCATGCAAGCGTCCTTAAACCTTACCATGAAGACAAGGAAGACACCAGCCGGAACCAACCCCGCCGGGCCCCCATCACTGTCACCGCCTTGCATGATCGAGAGATTGAAGCTATCATAGACTATCAAGCCAAACGGAAGTGGGGTCAACAAGCCAGCGCCATGTTCCTTGTGCATTGGAAGGGACAATCTCCGAAGGAGGCCACATGGGAGAAATATGAAGACTTGTGGCAATTTAAAGACCAAGTCCAGGATTTTCTGCAGCAATGCGCCGCGGTCGTCGCATTAATGGGTGGGGGAGTGTGTCATGTCCCGCCATTGTCCGAGCCAAATTTTGCAACCAAGAAGGCGTAGAGGTTTCTAGAGCCAAGTAGAGAACTCTAGAATGCCTTAGATATTTCAAGAAGGCCTTGGAGAATTCTAGACCATGTAGAATTCTCTAGAAAGGGGGCCAATGTGTAAATACTTTAGGGACTTCTCATGTAAATATTAATTGCACTTTAGTCCTTAGGAAGTAGTATAAATAGAGGTGCCTCTCATTTGCAAGGCATCACTCAAGTGTAAAGCATTCTCCAAAGCAATACAAAAAGCCTTCTTCCAAAAACTCTCTCTTTGTTCTTTCTAAGTCTTTCCTTAAAAGCATTCTCTTAGCGATCCAAGTCTTAAAGGCTTCCTTGAGTTTACAAGATCTTGAAAGAGTAGTGAGTAAATTGTCAAGGGCCGCACGGAACTTTAGCCAACACTCTAAGTTCGTGACAGTAAGTCCTAGAGTTTGGGGCGTAAGCTTCTACCATAAAAACATAAGTTTTGGGTATAAAAACGTACGCACTAAACATTATTTTATTTTTTGGTTTTTAAACTTTTTTTGCTTTAAATCATAGTGTTTTTTTTTTTAGCAACTTTCACATATAACAAACATAAAAATCATATTTGTATGTTATAGCTATAGTTTGTATAATTGTGCTCCATAACAAATTTTATGTTTGCTATGGAACTTTTGATTTATATAATTCGCTAGAAACATCCAATTTTATACAAATTGTTTAGTTTTGTATAAATTCATTTATACATTGTAATTTGTATAATAAGATCTGTATTTGTATTAAGTGTATAAGACGAAAATATATGTATTTGTATTTGTATTTGTATATACATTTTTCTCTCGCTTTATACAAACGCAAACGCATTTTATATATTTTATACTGAAATGTATAAAATGACTACTTGTATACCGAATCAGATAGCAAAAAAATGGGGTGTTTGCTACGAATTACAATTAAAATAAACTATGGCTATAACATTTAATTTGAATTAATAGTTTGTTATTTCATACAATTTTCCCTTTTTATTATTGGTGTAATGATATTTCTCAAATAGTAATTTTAATACTTCTTTTTCTTCATTATTGGTTATTAATACATTTCTCAAATAAAAATAATAATTTTTTTTCTATATATTATAGGTTATTTATTAAAAATTATTTGTAAAAAAAATGATTTTTTTTTTTGCTTATTTTCTTAGTAGTAAAATTATAAAATTGAATATACATGAGACTTCGCCCCGTAGATCCATAAGACTTACGTCCATGTCTCGAGGCTTACGTCTCGCCCCGTACTGCATAAAATGTCTCGCCTCATGCTCCAACCTTTTAAAATACTGGTCCAAATTAATCAAGCTATCAGACAGTGTTCTCAACATGTGCGGGTACAAAATCAAATTTTATAAAGAGGTCTTATTTTTTTTAATTGACATACATAAATTGAATAATTTTAATATATTCGGTATAGTTCTATAAATGAGGTTTGAAAAAGTAGTATATACGCGAACATCATGAAGCAATAATGTAAACAATATAAATTTTCAATGAAAGATATATAACATAAAGTTAGAATAATAAAATCCGACTCAAAATTTGAAAAATTTATATAATAATACTAAAATAGTGTTGCGCTGAATTTGATAAGTTGATATAATAATATTAAAATAGTGTTGATTAGTTTTAGTATTGAATTAAAGAAAACACCAAAAAACAAATTTATTCTTTTAAAAACACGCAACAATTGATTTTGCATAATGTAGAAGGTTTGAACTTTAACCGTTTGAGAGACTTTCATAATGAGAGATTAAAAATTGTGAAAGAATAATATAAAAAAAGTGAATATAAGAATAATAATGTTGGCTCATGATAATTGCAGGATATAAAATGAGGCAACAAATAAATAGCCCCATAAAAAAGGATGATACAATACAATAAACTAAACATTATTCTATTTTTCGATTATGACAACTATTCTTATATTAAATAAGGTAAAAGTTATTATATTTTCTACTCATTTTTAAAAAAAATCTATCTATGTATGATATTTTTTTATATTCATAATTTAACTCAAAAAGTCATGGATTCAAATCCTATTCACACCATAGAATCTGCTTGTAAGAAATTATGTGTCATTGTTTGGCGTCTCAAAGATTTGGGTGGAATAATACAAAAAATTATGGACGACCTTAGAGTCACAAAATTAAAGCAAAGATTACTAATGAACAAATAATGTTGATGCAAGAGGTGAGGTCACATAGATTGATAATGATGTCTCCCTAGGTGAAATTATGAGGTATTTTCTAAGATTAAACATAATAGATACTAATGGATTCACATTTGTTTCCTACTTCACTTCGTTTACAACAACAACAATCCTAATATATTTGATGTAATTTTATAAGTAGTTTTGGGAGGATAAATACACGTTATTTTATCTCTACTTTGAAAAATAGAAAGATTGTTTTGACAGATTCAATCGGCTCAAGTAAAGCATTTTAAAATAATTTGAAAAAAAAAAATAGGAAGTGAAGAAGTCGTAAAAGAAAATGGAAAATGAAAAAAGCATGACCAAGTATGTTGAAATGAATAATAACGACAACAAAATAATTAGATAATTGAAGTACGAAAATAAACAACAAAAATTAAAAAAAAGAAGTGTGTATGAGAGTACATATTACTACTGGTATGAAAAGAGAAGCTAGACAACATAATTATTTATTGACCCTCTACTTTGAATCACCTCTCCTGAACAAAAGTTAATTGATTGCTTAGAAAATATTACTCCGTACTCATAAACAAAACAAAAACAGAAACATTAATCATGCCGCTATAAAGAGTAGATCATTTGTCTTCTTGTCTTAATCGATCAGATCTAATTAATTAATTTTGGAAATTTAACATTTGATTTTATAAAATAAACTACAAATTAAATTCCTAAATAATATAACTTAATTTTTACTAAAAGGTGCTTTCATCCTTCCAAAACAATACTTAACTATGTTAATAAGATTGGACTCTCACTTGCATTGTTTAATATTGATATTCACACAACTAATTTACTATAAATTGTACAGTAAGTCTTGAAATGGAAGGAAAGGGGACTTTGTTTTGGTTAAAAAAGTAGTTGGAACATAAAAAGTACATTTTGCAAAGTTATGCTTCTTTCCTATCAAATTAGACTTTAGTGTATAAAGAGTTCATCCCAAAAGTGATGGCCTTATATTTGCTCTTAAACTACTAATTTAGGTATATAAATCGTACACTTTTATTCTAGGAAACCTTTTACTCATCTCTAATTAATAATAAGCATAGATAAAAGTTGTTCTTGAACCAAAATCAGTTTTTAATCATTACAACAAATGAAAGATTTTGTGATAATAATATAATTATCGTTATATTATATTTAGTGGTAGTAATATAATATGAATATACAATCAACATTTTATACAAATATTATTCAAAACTTTAGTGACTTTGAATGCAATAACATTAGTTCAAGTGCCACCAAATATTTTTACAGATATAAATATTATCGTTAAAAAAGAAAATTTATTACCAGTAAATGTCTTTTTAATTTGTTATAGTGTACGATGAATGGCGTGTTGGATTTGAGTATGTGGTCGTAATTAGTAAAAAGGAATTGGACTCCTAATTAATGGTGTCGGTAGAAGCAAATTTCATAGAATAGACAAATGTAGTTGATATATTAAAGTAAGTAGATATTATTTTCATCAAAGTAGAAAAATACTGATCAAAGATGAGCAAATAATTTTCAACAAGCCAAAAGAACACGTAAAAAAATTGATTGTTTGGACACATTTAATTCTTATTATTTCGTAACACCTAACTTTGTATATGACGTTGCCTGCTGTGGACAATATATTTTTTTCCAATTATTATTGCGATTAAGGTAATTCAAGGTTGTTGTTGTTGTTGTATTTAATATAAATTAAGAGTACAGACATGTATATTTACCCACTTAATTTTTTTTTTTTGTTTTTTAAAGGTGTCACCATAACCAGTTGAAAAAATAGTACCTAACAATTCTCATAACTCAAAATTGTCTAAATCGTAATATAATTTTGATAAATGCCCAGTTAAAATTACACGTTAAAATGTTGTACTCTTTTCGTTTTACTTTACTTGATCTTTATTGATATAACATTATTTCCCTTAACTTATTTTATTAAATTATTCTTATTAATTATTTTTTAAAATCTTAATTCAACTACTATTTTACTATATAGTCACTTAATAATAAGCATAATCTTGAAAGAAAAAAAGAAAACATCTATTTTAACTTATTAAAATAAACGAGTAAAAAACTATTTTTTAATATAAAAATCAAATAAAATAAAACTGCGAAAATGGTCTGTATTTTCAAATGTTCAGACGGCCAAAGTTTACGTCCGGGGTAAGTCCTCATTAAGAAAAGAGTGTCCTGTCGTTTTCCTCTTTTCTTTTTATTTAATTTAATTTGGAAAATTTGTGCTTTTATTCTATGAAAATATTGATAAATTTTAATGAGATTCTTGTGATAATATTCAGTTACACATATAACCTTTAATTAATTAATACAATTGTGCACTTTTGATCATTTTCTATATGTGAATCTTCGTAAATTTAATAAATTATCAATTGTTGATCAAGTTATTTAATTATTCATGCATGTGTTTCTGTTAAATCTGTGCAATTACTTTTTATTTGAGTTTAGGGCGAGCATACTAAATAGCACTGTGAATATTTGTAGAGGCGAAGGTACCATGAGATATAAATTTCATTAGTTTGGACGTACATTTAGACGTACTTGAACGAATTTTATGTTCAGAAAACCTCTTCTAATTAAAATTAAAATTAAAATTGTGAAACAAGTCCTTAAATTAATACTAAAAAACTAAAATTCAACTTTTTATTAAATTTAAAGAAGTTAAAAGAAAACTTAAATATTTAAATATATTTTATTCCTAATCCTAAATTTTACTTTTTCTCTTCACCTTTTACCGGTTAAAGAAAGGAAATTATCAATGTGCAAACTGCAAAGCAAAAACATGTCATTCTTCATCACTTGTTCTGATTTGATGTTTTTGATTGTAGGATCCTTCGTTTATAAATCTCTACTCAATTGTTTTGAAAAAATAAATTTCATTAGTTTTTTGAAATGATTCTTTTTTTCAGGATTGTTGATTTTGATTAACATTTTAAGATGAAACAGTTCTATATATATTTTTACGTGTTATATACTTATTAAAATTTCTATATAGTTTTATATTTTTTATAAATATTAAAATTTTATGATCCACGGACCACGAGGCTATATCAAGCGCCACGATGCTTTTGCCTTGTTTTGTGACCGTGCCTTTTAAAACAATTTGTTTGAGGATAATATGGTTTTGAAAATATCTATAGAGTCCCTATGTCTTTTTCAAAGTATCATAATTACTAAAAGTATTTAGTTCAAAATATTTGTCATTTTGGAAAACCAAAATAAAAGTATTTAAATATTCTTAATAAACTTGAAAGTAAATAATTTTAACTACATACATAAAGACATAAATAAAGTGCATATTTATTAAATTGAGATAAAGGGTAAAATATTTCAATACTTGTAATTTTTTAAATGCCATGCAAAAGGGAATATGGTCAGATGTCTCTACTTAACCGTCATCCTATATAATATAGCATTTTATTATAATAATCAAGTTTTCTTTGAAACTGCTTTTCATGTTATGTTATATTTTTTTATAAGAACATCTCGCTATAGCAATCAAAATGTATTTGAACAAAAAACATTTTCATTAGTACCAAAGATCCTTATTTTGTCAAACAATTGATTGCAGAAGTAGTGAAGGAATTGGTTAAAGTTCGAGCTGATTTTGCTTGGAAAAAGGATGAGTTGATGAATGGTTGCAGTCCTTTACATATAGCATGCAGCAAAGGGCACTTAGATATAACAAGAGAATTGCTAAAGCTAGACATGGACCTTTCTGGTTTACAAGATAATGAAGGCAAAACTCCACTTCATTGGGCAGTCATTAAAGGAAGAGTGAACATTATTGCTGAGATACTCTCTGTGAGTCTTGAATCTTCTGAAATGACAACAAAACATGGTGAGACTATTCTTCATTTGGCTGTCAAGAACAATCACTTTGAAGTACTCAAGTTCTTGATGGAGTCTCTTGATGTTTCAAATCTCATGAATTTTCAAGATACTGATGGAAACACCATTCTACATTTGGCTACTGTTAGGAAACTCACCACCGTAAGTTTTCTTTACTCTAGCCATTTCATTTTATGTGAAGGTGTTTTGATTGAACGCATAGAGTTTAAGAAAGACTTTGTTACATTTTTGTGGTTATATGTAATGTTTGAATTTGCGGTCAAAACTCAAAAACTTAACATAGATGAGTCTTTTATTAAAAACTCGATGGCATATTTGAGTCTTTTCCCTTAATTTAGTAACTATTCATGATTAATGAAATTAGTTTCCTGGATTGCTAAACAGAGTTACTCTACTAAAGCTCAAAACTAATTATATATACATGACTTGTTCTGTTTACAGATGATTATTTATCTACTTAAGCTTGGTGTTGAAGTAAATGCTTTGAACCAAAAAGGATATACATCATTAGATGTAGTTGAAGCAGATGCAAGTAACTCTGGTGCTCTTGCAATCATCCCTGCATTACAAGAAGCTGGTGCCAAAAGATGTGACCAATTACCACCAAATTTTCAAGACATCCAACAGGTAGATGCATCACCAATTTTGGGATCGCCATGGCAAAGAAAAACTACTAGCTTTCTGTCTCCGTCCTCATCATCTCAACATTCGTATTACAATAATAATCATCATCAAAGGAAGCGCAACAACAATAATTATCGCGCTACTAGGACAAAAAAAATCAAGCTCCAAAGTGAAGGTCTAAGGAATGCAAGAAAAACGATAACAATTGTTGCAGTACTAATAGCAACTGTGACATTTGCTGCTGGTGTTAATCCTCCTGGTGGATTTAATCAAGAAAATGGAAAAGCATTATTGGGTAAAAAAACCGCGTTTAAGGTGTTTTTGATATGTAACATTGTGGCACTTTTCCTTTCCCTTGGAATTGTTAACGTCCTTGTTAGTGTTATCCCATTCAAGAGAAGAACAATGATGAAATTAATGGTGGCAACACATAAAGTAATGTGGATTTCTACATTATTTATGGCATCAGCTTATATAGCTGCAATATGGTCAATATTGCCACAAGGAAAAGGGGATCATTGGGTGCTAATTGAAGTTGTGATCATAGGAGGAGGGTGCACTATGGCTGTGTTTCTAAGTTTGGGTATTTTGTTAGTGAGACAATGGAAAAGGAAGAGTGAATGGAGAAAACAAAGAGAGGATCATAAGAAGATGAAAGATGGAAGTCCTAAGAGTAATACAAGTACAGTTCAAGAAATGAAAGTGGTGAAGAAAGAAAGTCATGAAGGTAGTACTAACTCAGACGTTGATAGCTCAGATCATGGTTACCATTTGTTTTTATTACCTGCATTCATAGATCTATTCTCGCAAGTCTTTAAAGTAGAAAATAATGTATTAGTTTCGGAAGCAGCCTCTCTATCTCCACGAGGTAGTAGTAAGGTCTGCTTACATTCTACCCTCTCCAGACTCTATTTAGTGGAATTTCACTGGATATGTTGTTGATATACTTTAAGTTTCTAATATGAAAGCTAATATGTTATTAGTTTGGCTTTAGTGTTGTGTTCTCCTCTATTCGTGATTACCTTAAACCAATACAGTTTAATTTATAAATGTGGTTGGTGTTATGGTTTTTTGGAGAGATGCATGCAAGCAGAAAATATGAATGAAAAATGTTCTCATATAAATTTTAATAATCATAAACAAACTAGTAGACAACTCCTATGGTTAAAGTATTAGATTCTTTACCAAAACTAAGTTTGAGGCTGATAACTCAACTTTCTTCTTGATTGACATATTTTAACATAATTTATGCATCCTCATTTGTAATATCATCATGGAGTGTATTAAAAATTCTGTGGTGATCAGAAAGTACTTAGTTCTCTCTAGCTCTTTGTCACGACCTAGACCGTCGTGAGTGGAACCCACACTAATCCTCCGGTGGGAGAACCATAACTATAACCCAACAAAGCAACTTAACCAAAAACTAAATATTTAAAACTACGGAAGCAGGTTTAAATAACTAAATAGATAATACGGAGTTCACATAAACTCCGAAAGTCTTAACAAACAACTAATGAACTGTTGCGGAAAACAACCCCTAGAACCTAGAAGTCATTGTATCAAAACATCCAAAGTTCAACAAGTCTAAGGAAAAGGGGTACAACCCTAACCAAACATAAGCAAACTACTAAAATATGTCTAAGTCCGAAAAGAATGGACTAAGCAAAATGAAAGACTCCATGGCAGCCTGAAAGAACTGGCTCACCCTTGAAATCCGGTCTCGATCACTGATCTTCTAATTGAGGTCTATCAATAGCCGCCTGAAGATGCCCTGTACTCAACAAAGAACGAGAAAGTGCAGTATCAGTACACAACTACAGGGTACTGGTAGGATCACACGGCTATTCCAGTAAGCACAATATATATAAGCAATCACAACATAGTAAACACACATATACAAAATATATATACAAGTATCATTTCAGGAACAATGTTCAATTCCGCATTCTCAATAACAATTAGATATGACAACACGATGGTCCTCTCATGGAATCCATATCCAAATTGTTAGTGTGTCGAAACGTGACATCCGATCCCAATTAGTGTGTCAGAACGTGACACATGATCCAATGTATGTGTCAGAACATGACATCTGATCCCAATTAGTGTGTCGGAACGTGACACTTGATCCAATGCATGTGTAGGAACGTGACACCTAATCCAATCAACATAACCACAACCACAATCACACTCATAATGTACATTCTCATAATCATACAATCAAGTGTTGATTCATGGCATACAATGGTTCATTCATACTCATTTACATTAGGTTTGATCAATAGTGCTTCATTCACATACATACACATCACACAAACATGAAATCAAACCATCAACTATCTCAAAACCAAGATTAAATCCCCCTAAGGCACTTAAATCTTTCCTTTTCGGATTCATTCCGCTTGTTCTAGGTAATATAACGCAAGGATCAATAAATTAAGGTCTAATTATCCGAATTATAACAACTCAATAACCCAAGACCAAACCCATGATCCTAAGATGCATCTAGGGCTTTTCTCACCATCAACTTTAGGCCAAAACCCTCTCTCAACGATAATTACCCATGAATTTACATTCTACTAATCGAAAAACGGATTAGGGGAGTAAAATCCTTACCTTTAGCACCAAAAGTCATGAAAAACTGTCAAGAATTCGTCCTGGGTCGTCTCCTAACTCTTAAGAACGAAGTTTGTAGAAAAATAATAAAATTAGGGCTTTTTCCCGCCTTAAGTCGCAACTGCCTCGCCATAGCGGACCCATCCCGCTACAACGGGCTCGCCCTGGCGGCTTGCGCGAAGACAACACGTCAGAATTAGAGTTTCAAACCCCCATTTCACAACACACCTTCAACCCATGACATTCAAAAACTACCTGTTCACGCTAAGATCAGTTTCGGGAGTTCTACTCGCTCGAATTCAATTCCGTAAAGTCGTATAGTTTCCTTAATGTCTTTGCTATCCACTCATTTCATCAAATTCATTATTACATCTCTCATTCATTACCAAATTTCCCTAGACTTCACATGACTCAGATTTTGTCAAAATTTGGACTAGGCTAGGAATTTTCAAGTCATTATTCAAAAGTTTTCTGGCCCCAATTCTTTCCCCATTGGCTTTTCCCTAACGACGAAATCAGGTCGTTACAATAGATACCAATTTACACATCACTCGTCCCCGAGTGATCAACTAGGAAAGACTGGCTAAAGTAAGGTTAGAGTAGTACCTGAATCGTCGAACAACTGGGGATACTTGTCTCGCATGTGCTTATTGGTTTCCCAAGTAGCTTCTTCAATCAGATGATGCTTCCATTGGATTTTGACAGATGCAATATCCCTTGACCTTAACTTGCGAACTTCCCCATCTAGAATGGCTATAGGCTCCTCCTCATAAACTCTAATTATCGACCTTCCGGTCTGCATACTTTTTATGCCTGTTTTGAGCTGCTAGAAACATCTCCCGAATAAATTTCACATTCCCTAATGATTCTCATCAAAAGGTTCCGCCTTAAATGCATCAAACCAACCAATGAGAGACCTACATCTCCTCCTATACAGTGCCTTAAATGAAGTCATCTCAATACTCTAGTGATAAATATTGTTGTATGTAAACTTAAATAACAACAAAAGTTATTCCCAATAACCACCAAAGTTGATCGCACACACGTCTACAACATGTTATCAAGGACGTTGACACAATCATCAGGATGAATCCTTTCTCACATAACCATGATAACATCCTAAATCAATACTCGCTACAATTAGAGGTGAACTGAACCAACCAACACATACTCATAATACCCAAACAGACATAGTTCTTATCAACATCTCCATCTCACAACATAAATTTCCATAAGCTTAAGTTATAAAAATTTGATCTTTAGACATCAGATACTCATCGAAAGATATGTCTAAGCATACAAACCCTCTAACAACACTATCGAAATGCTAGATTAGTAATTGTGATGGTAGATTACCCTTAAGAACAGTAGAATTGGACCCAATGATTACCACATTCAACCACACATAATCGATACATGACCTCGACGACTAGATGAATATTAAGATTGTCAGACAACCATAAATACGCATGGTAGCTCTTTTATAAATTCTCATAAGCAAGGTGATACATGCAAAACCACTGGAATACTTTAACAACTCCAAGACAACACCAATTGTGTCATCTCAATTAACCAAGTGTTCCCAATCATCTCACTCAACCAAGAGAACATTGCAAGATCGATACACCTGATCCACCACTAGCCCAACAAAAGTGAAAACACACGTGAGCATAGCTAGTGAATCATACTCACCACCATGTACAAAATGAAATAGATGGTCACAAAAGAATTTACGGAATAAAGATCGAATAACACTAAAGGTTTTCCTCTAAAGAGCCGATACCAACCACTTCCATTTAGTTGACTCCACATAGTCTTCACATCATTTCAGTGAGCCCACAATCTCAATACTAACCACCATCATAAACACTCAAACCATTTACCTTACTCTAAACCAACACTTTTTAAATGCAAACATTTCTTAGGTATTTCAACAATCAAAAGTAATAAACTTTACGACTCAAACCAGGTGCAAGTCCTTTCATATGCTCAATATATGATACAATTGATCATTTCTCACATTGCAGTTTCATACCTTGGCAAAATATAAACATCCCACGAAAGTAGAGTTACAATGAAAATTTTGAATTGTAAATTCAACTGTATAACACAATCCCCTTATCTATCAACATTAGCTTGTACCTTGAAATTTTTTATGAATTCATGGATCTTCGTTTATCATTGATCGTATCTCTGTCGATCTTACAATATCTTTCGCTAGAAATTCAATCGCACACATTACCAAACTCAAAAACAAAAACAAAGCACTTATCATCACACTTGACACCATAAAGGTAATGTAGCTAGATCTTAAGAGCAAACACTACATCTACCAACTCCAAATCATATGTTGGGTAATTTTGCTCATGCACCTTCAACTGCCGCGATGCATAATCTATGACATTCTTATCCTGCATCAACACAACACCCAAATTCGAATGTGAAGAATCACAATAAACAATGAAATCTTTACCTTCTACCGATAGTGCCAAAATAGGTGTTGTGATTAAAAGAGTCTTGAGCTCTTGAAAGCCCTCTTTGCATTTTTCAGTCCATTTAAAAGGTACCTCCTTAGCCCTTGCAATCAAATAAATTATTCTTTCTCTCGCCTCTCTCTAAAGGTTATACTACATCCCACTATTTTTTTTCTTCATTATGACTCTAGCTCTGAGTTGTCATTATCCACATCAGATTCCTTAGCCCCAACCTTAGAGCAACAATTATGAGACTTTTCACTGAACACTTGGGTGGCAGTTGGTATTGAATGTTTAAAGTCTATGTAAATTTCTCTATAGGGTATTTCAGCAAACACCTTACAGGAAAGGTTTCTTGAATAATCCTCATCATCAATTTTAATTTACAGAGGTGAATCCCCATCACAATTTCTATCAGTTAACAACATAAAGTAAGTAAACTCAGTGGGGTGCAAAAAATTGCTGATGGAAGCGTCAAAGATCTTTGGAGGGACTTTAGAATTAGCTGCAGGTTGTGAGTTGTCACCATCTAAATCAGAAGCATTTTTTCGATTCTGTGGCCTCCTTTTGTTTTCCATTGGCTAAATCAGATTCAATTGCAACATGAAGANTTTTTATGGTTGGAATATTGTCACATTTTTTGTGTTTTAATGTGACAAAACAATTAGGTTAATATTTCTATTTATATATTTGTACTTTTATTTGAAAAAACCTTAATAAATATTATAAAGATAATTTTATTTGTGGATTTGATTAACAAGTAGTAACATTAACATGATGTAATATTGTTTTGTCGATATTTATGATAATATTTTTAAATTATAATTTATAATTTATTTTAATAATTACAAAAAAAATATAATTTTAAAAAAAGTGGGTTGGCCCGGCAAGCCTGTAGCCCACGTACTTATGGGTTGGGCCGACCGTTTTTCGGCCCACACCAAAAATGGGCTAGCCCGGCCTGACCCGTAAAATGTCAAAGCTTGTATGGGTTAGCCCGGATGGGGTGGGTTAGCCCATATTGACAGCTCTAGTATTTAGTTCAAAATATTTGTCATTTTGGAAAATCAAAATAAAATAAATATTTGTCATTTTGGAAAACCAATATAAAAGTATTTAAATATTCTTAAAAAACTTGAAAGTAAATAATTTTAACTATATACATAAAGACATAAATAAAGTGCATATTTATTAAATTGAGATAAAGGGTAAAATATTTCAATACTTGTAATTTTTTAAATGCCATGCAAAAGGGAATATGGTCAGATGTCTCTACTTACCCGTCATCCTATATAATATAGCATTTTATTATAATAATCAAGTTTTCTTTGGAACTGCTTTTCATGTTATGATATTTTTTTATAAGAACATCTCGCTATAGCAATCAAAAAGTATTTGAACAAAAAACATTTTCATTAGTACCAAAGATCCTTATTTTGTCAAACAATTGATTGCAGAAGTAGTGAAGGAATTGGTTAAAGTTCGACCTGATTTTGCTTGGAAAAAGGATGAGTTGATGAATGGTTGCAGTCCTTTACATATAGCATGCAGCAAAGGGCACTTAGATATAACAAGAGAATTGCTAAAGCTAGACATGGACCTTTCTGGTTTACAAGATAATGAAGGCAGAACTCCACTTCATTGGGCAGTCATTAAAGGAAGAGTGAACATTATATCTGAGATACTCTCAGTGAGTCTTGAATCTTCTGAAATGACAACAAAACATGGTGAGACAATTCTTCATTTGGCTGTCAAGAACAATTACTTTGAAGTACTCAAGTTCTTGATGGAGTCTCTTGATGTTTCAAATCTCATGTTGTGTTCTCCTCTATTCGTGATTACCTTAAACCAATATAGTTTAATTTATAAATGTGGTTGGTGTAATGTTTTTTTGGAGAGATGCATGCAAGCAGAAAATATGAATGAAAAATGTTCTCATATAAATTTTAATAATCATAAACAAACTAGTAGACAACTCCTATGGTTAAAGTATTAGACTCTTTACCAAAACTAAGTTCGAGGCTGATAACTCAACTTTCTTCTTGATTGACATATTTTAACATAATTTATGCATCCTTATTTGTAATATCATCATGGAGTGTATTAAAAACTCTGTGGTGATCAGAAAGTACTTAGTTCTCTCTAGCTCTTTGTCACGGTCTAGACCGTCGTGAGTGGAACCCACACTAACCCTCCGGTGGGAGAACCATAACTATAACCCAACTAAGCAACTTAACCAAAAACTAAATATTTAAAACTATGGAAGCAGGTTTAAATAACTAAATAGATAATACGGAGTTCACATAAACTCCGAAACTCTTAACAAACAACTAATGAACTGTTGCGGAAAACAACCCCTAGAACCTGGAAGTCATTGTATCAAAACATCTAAAGTTCAACAAGTCTAAGGAAAAGGGGTACAACCCCAACCAAACATAAGCAAACTACTAAAATATGTCTAAGTCCGAAAATAATGGACTAAGCAAAATGAAAGACTCCATGACAGCCTGAAAGAACTGGCTCACCCTTCAAATTCGATCTCGATCACTGATCTCCTAATTGAGGTCTATCAATAGCTGCCTGAAAATGCCCTGTACTCAACAAAGAACGAGAAAGTGCAGTATCAGTACACAACTACAGGGTACTGGTAGGATCACACGGCTATTCCAGTAAGCACAATATATATAAGCAATCACAACATAGTAAACACACATATAAAAAATATATATACAATTATCATTTCAGGAACAATGTTCAATTCCGCATTCTCAACAACAATTAGATATGACAACACAATGGTCCTCTCATAGAACCCATATCCAAACTGTTAGTGTGTCAAAACGTGACACCCGATCCCAATTAGTGTGTCGGAACGTGACACATGATCCAATGTATGTGTCATAACGTGACATCCGATCTCAATTAGTGTGTCGGAACGTGACACTTGATCCAATGCATGTGTAGGAACGTGACACCCAATCCAATCAACATAACCACAACCACAATCACACTCATAATGTACATTCTCATAATTATACAATCAAGTGTTGATTCATGGCATACAATGGTTCATTCATACTCATTTACATTAGGTTTGATCAATAGTGCTTCATTCACATGCATACACATCACACAAACATGAAATCAAACCATCACCTATCTCGAAACCAAGATTGAATCCCCCTAAGGCACTTAAATCTTTCCTTTTCGGATTCATTCCGCTTGTTCTAGGTAATATAACGCAAGGATCAATAAATTAAGGTCTAATTATCCGGATTATAACAACTCAATAACCCAAGACCAAACCCATGGTCCTAAGATGCATCTAGGGCTTTTTCTCACCATCAACTTTAGGCCAAAACCCTCTCTCAACGATAATTACCCATGAATTTACATTCTACGAATCGAAAAATAGATTAGGGGAGTAAAATCCTTACCTTTAGCACCAAAAGTGGTGAAAAACTATCAAGAATTCGTCCTGGGTCGTCTCCTAACTCTTAAGAATGAAGTTTGCAGAAAAATAATAAAATTAGGGGTTTCCCGACTTAAGTCGCAACTGCCCAGCCATAACGGACCTATCCCGCTACAACGGGCTCGCCCTGGCGGCTTGCGCGGAGACAACACGTCAGAATTAGAGTTTCAAACCCCGATTTCACAACACACCTTCAACCCATGACATTCAAAAACTACCTGTTCACGCTAAGATCAGTTTCAGGAGTTCTACTCGCCCGAATTTAATTCCGTAAAGTCGTGTAGTTTCCTTAACGTCTTGGCTATCCACTCATGTCATCAAATTCATTATTACATCTCTAATTCATTACCAAATATCCCTAGACTTCACATGACTCAGATTTTGTCAAAATTTGGACTAGGCTAGGAATTTTCAAGTCACTATTCAAAAGTTTTCTGGCTCCAATTCTTTCCCCATTGGCTTTTCCCTAACGACGGAATCAGGTCGTTACAATAGATACCAATTTACACATCACTCGTCCCCGAGTGATCAACTAGGAAAGACTGGCTAAAGTAAGGTTAGAGTAGTACCTGAATCGTCGAACAACTAGGGATACTTGTCTCGCATGTGCTTATCGGTTTCCCAAGTAGCTTCTTCAATCAGATGATGCTTCCATTGGATTTTGACAGATGCAATATCCCTTGACCTTAACTTGCGAACTTCCCCATCTAGAATGGCTATAGGCTCCTCCTCATAAACTCTAATTATCGACCTTCCGGTCTGCATACTTTTTATGCCTGTTTTGAGCTGCTAGAAACATCTCCCGAATAAATTTCACATTCCCTAATGATTCTCATCAAAAGGTTCCGCCTTAAATGCATCAAACCAACCAATGAGAGACCTACATCTCCTCCTATACAGTGCCTTAAATGAAGTCATCTCAATACTCTAGTGATAAATATTGTTGTATGTAAACTTAAATAACAACAAAAGTTATTCCCAATAACCACCAAAGTTGATCGCACACACGTCTACAACATGTTATCAAGGACGTTGACACAATCATCAGGATGAATCCTTTCTCACATAACCATGATAACATCCTAAATCAATACTCGCTACAATTAGAGGTGAACTGAACCAACCAACACACACTTATAATACCCAAACAAATATAGTTTTTATCAACATCTCCATCTCACAACATAAATTTCCATGAGCTTAAGTTATAAAAAATTGATCTTTAGACATCAGATACTCATCGAAAGATATGTCCAAGCATACAAACTCTCTAAGAACACTATCGAAATGCTAGATTAGTAATTGTGATGGTAGATTACCCTTAAGAACAGTAGAATTGGACCCATTGATCACCACATTCAACCACACATAATCGATACATGACCTCACGACTAGATGAATATTAAGATTGTCAGACAACCATAAATACGCATGGTAGCTCTTCTATAAATTCTCATAAGCAAGGTGATACATGCAGAACCACTGAAATACTTTAACAACTCCAAGACAACACCAATTGTGTCATCTGAATTAACCAAGTGTTCCCAATCATCTCACTCAACTAAGAGAACATTGCAAGATCGATACACTTGATCCACCACTAGCCCAACAAAAGTGAAAACACACGTGAGCATAACTAGTGAATCATACTCACCACCACGTACAAAATGAAATAGATGGTCACAAAAGAATTTACGGAATAAAGATCGAATAACACTAAAGGTTTTCCTCTAAAGAGTCGATACCAACCACTTCCATTCAGTTGACTCCACATAGTCTTCACATCATTTCAGTGAGCCCACAATCTCAATACTAACCACCATCATAAACACTCAGACCATTTACCTTACTCTAAACCAACACTTTTTAAATGCAAACCTTTCTTAGGTATTTCAACAATCAAAAGTAATAAACTTTACGACTCAAACCAGGTGCAAGTCCTTTCATATGATCAATATCTGATACAATTGATCATTTCTCACCTTGCAGTTTCATACCTTGGCAAAATATATCACCACGAATGTAGACTTACAATGAAAATTTTGAATTGTAAATTCAACTGTATAACACAATTCCCTTATCTATCAACATTAGCTTGTACCTTGAAAATTTTTATGAATTTATGGATCTTCGCTTATCATTGATCGTATCTCCGTCAATCTTACAATATCTTTCGCTAGAAATTCAATCGCACTCATTACCAAACTCAAAAACAAAAACAAAGCACTTATCATCACACTTGACACCATAAAGGTAATGCCGCTAGATCTTAAGAGCAAACACTACCCGTACTAACTCCAAATCATATGTTGGGTAATTTTGCTCATGCACCTTCAACTGCCGCGATGCATAATCTATGACATTCTGATCCTGCATCAACACAACACCCAAATTCGGATGTGAAGAATCACAATAAACAATGAAATCTTTACCTTTCATCGATAGTGCCAAAATAGGTGTTGTGATTAAAAGAGTCTTGAGCTCTTGAAAGCCCTCTTCGCATTTTTCAGTCCATTTGAAAGGTACCTCCTTAGCCCTTGCAATCAAATAAATTATTCTTTCTCTCGCCTCTCTCTAAAGGTTATACTACATCCCACTATTTTTTTTCTTCATTATGACTCTAGCTCTGAGTTGTCATTATCCACATCAGATTCCTTAGCCCCAACCTTAGAGCAACAATTATGAGACTTTTCACTGAACACTTGGGTGGCAGTTGGTATTGAATGTTTAAAGTCTATGTAAATTTCTCTATAGGGTATTTCAGCAAACACCTTACGGGAAAGGTTTCTTGAATAATCCTCATCATCAATTTTAATTTACAGAGGTGAATCCCCATCACAATTTCTATCAGTTAACAACATAAAGTAAGTAAACTCAGTGGGGTGCAAAAAATTGCTGATGGAAGCGTCAAAGATCTTTGGAGGGACTTTAGAATTAGCTGCAGGTTGTGAGTTGTCACCATCTAAATCAGAAGCATTTTTTCGATTCTGTGGCCTCCTTTTGTTTTCCATTGGCTAAATCAGATTCAATTGCAACATGAAGAACTTCTGGCGGAGCTACATGTGCTACATTAATGGAGTCAAAATAGGTCACACTCTCTATTGAACTTAAGAAGCTCCATTGTCGAAATCTCAAAAGCAATTTCACCTTGAAATGGTTCCAATCATAGAATTGTTTGGTGCGAAACAAACCATCAAACCAAATAAGAGCTTCACTATCAAAATAGAAGGAAGGAAGAGGTAAGCAGTCCTTTTCAGAGAAGCCAAGGTAGGTAAAATACCATTCCGCTCGAAAAATCCACTCTTCTGGATTACTACCACTAAATCGATCTAGTAACACCGCAACCATTAGAGAACGATCAACGAAAGCACCAATGTAATGAACTCGAATCCAATAATAACACTAACCAGTCTCTCAACTATATTAGTTAGGCTACAGTTTAATTACAATTTCAGAAAGTAAATACAACGACTCAAAAGGTAAGAGTCAAACGAAAATGCAGAAATATTAAAAGTAAGGACTAGGATCGACTGAAAAAAGAGACAAGGAACTAGACCGATAGAAAGCAGGATGAGAGATATAGACTTTGCCTAAGCATGATCACAAAATGCATAAACTATTCTTTCCAATGGAGGGTCCTTTTAAAGTAGTTGTTAATTGGGCATGCATGGATCCCAAATCAACCTTTGTGAAGGTCTTTTGGTTCTATTTCTCAATCTAATAGTTACTTGTGTGACACCCCTTCTGTACAGTTGTAAAGTTGCAGGAACTGTAGTGGTTGGTCAACACTGCAACAGAGGTGTGTAAAGGATGTAGTCCTCAACCAATGGTGTTTCTCCTAGGTTTATGTCTCTCTTACAAAGAGAACATGATGACAAGATTAAGCCTAGTTTTTGCAAATCAAGAATATTCAAGGAAAAGTCATTTTCAAGAAAGAACTACTCTCATACACAACAAGAGACCTGATCGAGCATTGCAATGTCTTACGTTGTTGTTTGAGTTTTTAAGGTCTTATGCTCTCATAATGTAGATAAGAACCTATGATATAAAGGAGTGTAGAAGGTTTCACCTTTATTTAAAAATGAGAGGAAGCCTATATAATTATTCCCAACAAAGGGTTGTATTAACATGTGTTTATTGTATCTTATCAGAAACGTCACAATTCTTCTGAAAAATCATAATTCATTGAAAAAGTCGACCCTTAGAAAAGTCACAATTAATTCTTTAATATGAAAATATGTCTGCTTATTAAACATTCAAGTTACTTAGGTTAAAAATGAGTCATCTATTTATAGTCAAGAAAGAATAGTATAAACATGTATTTATTGAGCCTTATCAGATTCGTCACAATCCTACACAAAAATCACAACTCTTCAAAAAAGTCACAATCCATGAAAAAAATTATAACCCTACTGAAAAAATAATCCTTCGATATTAAAAAAGTATTTGCTTTTAATATAATATAAAAAAATAAATAAATTTTTATTTTGAGATATTATAATAATTTAACATCCAATTTAGATTTCATATTTTCAAGATAATACAATACACACTACAAACACACACAATTAGTAGTAGCCAACAAGGCAATATGGCGGCGCCTCTACTGGAAGAAAAGACAAATGCCTTCTCGAAGAAAAAAAAGTGTTGCCTTAAGAAAAAAAGGCACGAAAGAAAAGAAGAGTTTTGGTCCAAATCAGTGTTTTCAAAAACGATTTAGGGGTGAGTTTTGGGTGAATTTCGGAGTGGGGCATATCAAAATTGCTTCGGAATGCAAATTAAAGATGTAAATCTATAGTGCGTAAGTCTAAGAATTTGGAGCGTAAGCTCCAAGCATAAAAACGTAGTCTCTGGGCGTAAAACGTACACCCTGGGCGTTATTTTATTTTTTTTGAACCTTTTTTGCTTTAAATTAATCAAGCTATCAGACAACATTCTCAACATGTGCGGGTATAAAGTCAAATTTTATAAAGAGGTCATATTTATTTTAATTGACATACATAAATTGAATAATTATAATATTTAGTATAGTTCTATAAATGAGGTTTGAAAAAGTAGGATATACGCGGACATCATGAAGCAATAATGTAAACAATATAAATTTTCAATAAAATGAAAGATATATAATATAAAGTTAGAATAATAAAAAATCCGATTCAAAAATTTGAAAAATTTATATAATGATACTAAAATGGTGTTGCGCTGAATTTGAAAAGTTGATATAATAATATTAAAATAGCGTTGATTAGTTTTAGTATTGAATCAAAGAAAACACCAAAAAATAAATTTGTTCTTTTAAAAACACGCAACAATAGATTTTGCATAATGTAGAAGGTTTGAACTTTGACCGTTTGAGAAACTTTCATAATGAGAGATTAAAATTTGTGAAAGAATAATATAAAAAAAGTGAATATAAGAATAATAATGTTGGTTCATGATAATTGCAGGATATAAAATGAGGCAACAAATAAATAGCCACATAAAAAAGGATGATACAATACAATAAACTAAACATTATTCTATTTGTCGATTATGACAACTATTCTTATATTAAATAAGGTAAAAGTTATTATATTATCTACTCTTTTTTTTTAAATCTATCTATGTATGATATTTTTTTATATTCATAATTTAACTCAAAAAGTCATGGATTCAAATCCTATTCACACCATAGAATCTGTTTGTAAGAAATTATGTGTCATTGTTTGGCGTCTCAAAGATTTGGGTGGAATAATACAAAAAGTTATGTACGACCTTAGAGTCACAAAATTAAAGCAAAGATTACTAATGAACAAATAATGTTGATGCAAGAGGTGAGGTCACATAGATTGATAATGATGTCTCCCTAGGTGAAATTATGAGGTATTTTCCAAGTAAAACATTACACATAATAGATACTAATGAATTCACATGTGTTTCCTACTTCACTTCGTTTACAACAACAACAATCCTAATATATTTGATATAATTTTATAAGTAATTTTTGAAGGATAAGTATACGATGATTTTATCTTTACTTTGAAAGATAGAAAGATTATTTTGATAGATTCAATCGGCTCAAGTAAAAGCATTTTAAAATAATTTGTAAAAAGAAATAGGAAGCGAAGAAGTCGTAAAGGGAAATGTAAATTGAAAAAAGCATGACAAAGTATGTTGAAATGAATAATAACTGCAACAAAATAATTAGGTAATTGAAGTACGAAAAAAAACAACAAAAATTAAAAAAGCAAGTGCGTATGAGAGTACATATTACTACTAGTATAAAAAGAGAAGCTAGACAACATAATTATTATTTACTGACCTTCTACTTTAATATATGTCATTTATTACCGCTTATATATAATATAATATCCTCGATAAACTGAAATTGAATCACCTCTTCTGAACAAAAGTGAATTGATTTTTTAGATTATTCCGTACTCATTAACAAAACAAAAACAGAAACATTAATCATGCCACTATAAAGAGTAGATCATCTGTCTTCTAGTCTTAATCATTCGGACCATATCTAATTAATTAATTTTGGAAATTTAACACTTGATTTTATAAATAAACTACAAATTAAATTCCTAAATAATATACTTAATTTTGACTAAAAGGTGCTTTCATCCTTCCAAAACAATACTTAACTATGTCAATAAGTGTTGTAAAATAAATGATACAGACATCACAAATGCGTAATTGTCAACTCTTCTTAGAAGCATATGTTTTAATTTAATTACGTGCGTTGTTATATTTATTATTACTTCTTTATTTGTTCGTTGACTCATGACCTGAGTACTCAACTAATTACGTTGTTATAATTATTATTACTCCTATATTTATCACTATTTAACAAGTTATATTTATAATAAATTGATACGCTAAGGGACAATATAAGAAAAATAAACAGTTTAAACTGAGGCCGGTTTGTATAGGATTGGATCACGTGAATAATAGTTAGTTTAATTTATAAATGAAGGCAGTAAATTTATATATATAACATAAATTTATTAGACTTCATTTATAATCCCAAATAAAGTTAATACTTCTCATGAAGGAAGGGGCCACAAAAATGTTTTTTCACACTAAAGTTGTGGTTTGGAACCTCAAATTTAGAATTCCAAATTCTTAGTCCTGGTTCTGCCTCTAATATAGGCGAACTCTTTGGGTGTAGAAATAATTAATAGACTTCCGACCTACCCATACAAAACTATTCCAAGTAATATTGACTTTCACCATTTTGCTAGAGGCCGAGCCGCCGGCCAATATATATATATTATTTTTGGTACCCGTTTGACTAATTCAGATTCACGCTGCAAGTGTAAAGCTCCTTTCGGGGGATCAAGTGCTCCCTATCTATCAAGAATCTTTTCATATTCATGAGGGCTCGAACTTGAAATATCTGGTTAAGGGAGGAGTAGTTTCATCCACTGCACCACATCCTTTTATGTGGTTTATAAGAAAATGAAACGAAAAAGAACATGCTATAGTCCCTTAGCTAGGAATCTTCTTGGTTGCTGCAGCTGTGGAAAAAAATGACTTAAAAGTTTGCATAAATAGTGAGTCCCCTATGATAAACAAATTATCACACACTTTTAATTGATTAAAAAAAATGGACAGGCGGGTGAATGAAGCAGTTTTCAGAGGAGATGTTGAAGCCATTCAAAAACTGATTGAAGAAGATTCCAACATAGTAAAACAAACCATTGAGGGTTCATTACAACACACCATATTGCATCTAGCAGCTAGACTTGGCCATGTTGAATTGGTGAGGGAGATTGTCAAGTTGTTCCCGGAGATGGTGTCAGCGGAGAACCGGGATCAGGAGACGCCCTTACATGAAGCATGTAGAGAAGGGAGAGTAGAAATTGTGAGAATTCTGGTTGAGAATGATCCATCGATTGCTTATAAGTCAAATTTGTGGGATAAGAGTGTGCTTTATGTAGCATGTGAGAGAGGGAGGATTGAAGTGGTTAAGTATTTGTTACATAATAATAATATGCACATGTTGTTGATACTTGAAGTCGATATGTCCACTACTTCACTTCATGCTGCAGCTTCATCAGGCCATACAGGTAAATAAATTCTGCCAATTTTGAATATTCAAACTTCGAGTAAAACTCTATATAATGATAGTGTTCGAGACACTTGTTACCTTCTAATAGAGGCATAGTTAGCTAGGATTTTGAATTTACAAGTGTTAGGATTCTAAGTTAATGAGTTTTGAATAAAGCTACTAGGATTCTCTAGCTTTGTCCCTGCCTCCCACCCACATAAGTACTATGTCACTTTGTTAAGGACCAAGAATTAAGCAATTGGAATAAAATCATGTACAAAATAGTTTTTTTGTCTCTACTGAAAATTGAACTTTTAGTTTCTACGGACCTTTAGTAAGGATCGCCACACTTTTGGGTGCAACTAAGCTTGGAGATTGGACTCTCACTTGCATTGTTTGATATTGATATTCACAGAACTAATATAATATACTATAAATTGTACAGTAAGTCTTGAAATAGAAGGAAAGGGGACTTTGTTTTGGTTAAAAAAGTTGTTAGAGCATAAAAAGTACTAGTACATTTTGCAAAGTTATGCTTCTTTCCTATCAAATTAGACTTTAGTGTATAAAGAGTTCATCTCAAAAGTGATGGCCTTATATTTGCTCTTAAACTTACTAATTTAGGTATATGAATTGTACCCTCTTTTTATCCTAGGAAAACTATTACTCATCTCTAATTAATTATAAGCATAGATAAAAGTTGTTCTTGAACCAAAAACAGTTTTTAATCATTACAACAAATTTAATAAAAGATTTTATGGCAATTATTTTATGATAATAATATAATTATCGTTATATTTTATTTAGTGACAGTAATATAATATGAATATATAATCAACATTTTATACAAATATTATTCAAAGCTTTAGTAACTTTGAATACAATAACATTAGTTCAACTGTCACCAAATTATTTACAGATATAAATATATTATCTATAAAAGGGAAAAATTATTATCAGTAAATGTCTTTTTGTTATAGTGTACGATGAATGGCGTGTTGGATTTGAGTATGTGGTCGTAATTAGTTAAAAAGGAATTGGACTCCTAATTAATGGTGTCGGTAGTAGAATAGACAAATGTAGTTGATATATTAAAGTAAGTAGATATTATTTTCATCAAAGTAGAAAAATACTGATCAAAGATGAGAAAATAATTTTCAACAAGCCAAAAGAACACGTAAAAAAATTGATTTTTTTGACACATTTAATTCTTATTATTTCGTAACACCTAATTTTGTATATGACGTTGACTTCTGTGGACAATTTTTTTTTTCCAATTATTATTGCGATTAAGGTAAATCAAGGGATGACGTGATAATATACATCATTCTTGAAGTTGTTGTTGTTGTTATTATTATTATTATTATTATATTTAATTTAACTTAAGAGTAAAGACATATTACCCACTTAAATTTATTTTTTTGTTTTTTTAACGGTGTCACCATAAACAGTGGAAAAAAAATACTTACGTAACTATTCTCTTAACTCAAAATTGTCTAAATCGTAACATAATTTCGATAAATGTCCAGTTAAAATTACATGTTAAAATGTTGTACTCTTTTCTTTTCATTTTATTTGATCTTTATTGATATAACATTATTTCCCTTAACTTATTTTATTAAATTATTCTTATTTATTAATTTTTAAAATCTTAATTCAACTACTATTTTACTATATAGTTACTTAATAATAAGCATAATCTTGAAAGAAAAAAAGAATAAATCTATTTTAACTTATTAAAATAAACAAGTAAAAAATTATTTTTTAATATAAAAATCAAATCAAATAAAACTGCGAAAATGGTCTGTATTTTCAAATGTTCAGACGGCCAAAGTCTACGTCTGGGGCAAGTCCTCATTAAGAAACGAGTGTCCTGTCGTTATTCTCTTTTCTTTTTATTTAATTTAATTTGGAAAATTTGTGCTTTTATTCTATGAAAATATTGATAAATTTTAATGAGATTCTTGTGATAATATTCAGTTACACATATAACCTTTATTTAATTAATACAATTGTGCACTTTTGATCATTTTCTACTTCGTAAATTTAATAAATTATCCATTGTTGATCAATTTATTTAATTATCCATGCATGTGTTTCTGTTAAATCTGTGCAGTTACTTTTTATTTGAGTTTAGGGCGAGCGTACTAAATAGCACTGTGAATCTTTGCAGAGGCGAAGGTACCTTGAGATATAAATTCCATTAGTCTGGACGTATATTTAGACGTTGAACGAGTTTTATGTTCAGAAAACCTCTCCTAATTAAAATTAAAATTAAAATTGTGAAACAAGTCCTCAAATTAATACTAAAAAACTCAATATTCAACTTTTTATTAAATATAAAGAAGTTAAAAGAAAACTTAAATATTTAAATATATATTTTATTCCTAATCCTAAATTTTACTTTTTCTCTTCACCTTTCACCGGTTAAAGAAAGGAAATTATCAATGTGCAAACTGCAAAGCAAAAACATGTCATTCTTCATCACCTGTTCTGATTTGATGTTTTTGATTGTAGGATCCTTCGTTTATAAATCTCTATTCAATTGTTTAAAAAAACAATTTTGATTAGTTTTTTGAGATAAAAAAAATATTTCCAGTCCATTGTTGATTTTGATTAACATTTAAGATGAAACAATTCTATATATATTTTTAAGTATTATGTACTTTATTAAAATTTCTATAATTTCCATTTAGTTTTATATTTTTTATTATATTAATTTATAAATATTAAAAATTTATGATCCACGACCACGAGGCTATATCAAGCGCCACGATGCTTATGCCTTGTTTTGTGACCGTGCCTTTTAAAACAATTGTTTGAGGGTAATATAGTTTTGAAAATATCTAAACAGTCCCTGTGTCTTTTTCAAAGTATCATGATTACTAAAAGTATTTAGTCCAAAATATTTGTCATTTTGGAAAACAAAAATAAAATAAATATTTTTTTCATTTCCCACTGATTATTAATTATTCTTAAAAAACTTGAAAGTAAATAATTTTAACTACATAAATAAAGTACATATTTATTAAATTGAGATAAAGGGTAAAATATTTCAATACTTGTAATTTTTTAAATGCCATGCAAAAGGGAATATGGTCAGATGTCTGTACTTAACTGTCATCCTATTTAATAGCATTTTCTTTGGAACTGCTTTTCATGTTATGTTATATCATATGTATATGTTTTTATAAGAACATCTCGCTATATAGCAACCAAAAAGTATTTGAACAAAAAACATTTTCATTAGTACCAAAGATCCTTATTTTGTCAAACAATTGATTGCAGAAGTAGTGAAGGAATTGGTTAAAGTTCGAGCTGATTTTGCTTGGAAAAAGGATGAGTTGATGAATGGTTGCAGTCCTTTACATATAGCATGCAGCAAAGGGCACTTAGATATAACAAGAGTGAACATTATAGCTGAGATACTCTCAGTGAGTCTTGAATCTTCTGAAATGACAACAAAACATGGTGAGACTATTCTTCATTTGGCTGTCAAGAACAATCACTTTGAAGTACTCAAGTTCTTGATGGAGTCTCTTGATGTTTCAAATCTCATGAATTTTCAAGATACTGATGGAAACACCATTCTACATTTGGCTACTGTTAGGAAACTCACCACCGTAAGTTTTCTTTACTCTAGCCATTTCATTTTATGTGAAGGTGTTTTGATTGAACGCATAGAGTTTAAGAAAGACTTTGTTACATTTTTGTGGTTATATGTAATGTTTGAATTTGCGGTCAAAACTCAAAAACTTAACATAGATGAGTCTTTTATTAAAAACTCGATGGCATATTTGAGTCTTTTCCCTTAATTTAGTAACTATTCATGATTAATGAAATTAGTTTCCTGGATTGCTAAACAGAGTTACTCTACTAAAGCTCAAAACTAATTATATATACATGACTTGTTCTGTTTACAGATGATTATTTATCTACTTAAGCTTGGTGTTGAAGTAAATGCTTTGAACCAAAAAGGATATACATCATTAGATGTAGTTGAAGCAGATGCAAGTAACTCTGGTGCTCTTGCAATCATCCCTGCATTACAAGAAGCTGGTGCCAAAAGATGTGACCAATTACCACCAAATTTTCAAGACATCCAACAGGTAGATGCATCACCAATTTTGGGATCGCCATGGCAAAGAAAAACTACTAGCTTTCTGTCTCCGTCCTCATCATCTCAACATTCGTATTACAATAATAATCATCATCAAAGGAAGCGCAACAACAATAATTATCGCGCTACTAGGACAAAAAAAATCAAGCTCCAAAGTGAAGGTCTAAGGAATGCAAGAAAAACGATAACAATTGTTGCAGTACTAATAGCAACTGTGACATTTGCTGCTGGTGTTAATCCTCCTGGTGGATTTAATCAAGAAAATGGAAAAGCATTATTGGGTAAAAAAACCGCGTTTAAGGTGTTTTTGATATGTAACATTGTGGCACTTTTCCTTTCCCTTGGAATTGTTAACGTCCTTGTTAGTGTTATCCCATTCAAGAGAAGAACAATGATGAAATTAATGGTGGCAACACATAAAGTAATGTGGATTTCTACATTATTTATGGCATCAGCTTATATAGCTGCAATATGGTCAATATTGCCACAAGGAAAAGGGGATCATTGGGTGCTAATTGAAGTTGTGATCATAGGAGGAGGGTGCACTATGGCTGTGTTTCTAAGTTTGGGTATTTTGTTAGTGAGACAATGGAAAAGGAAGAGTGAATGGAGAAAACAAAGAGAGGATCATAAGAAGATGAAAGATGGAAGTCCTAAGAGTAATACAAGTACAGTTCAAGAAATGAAAGTGGTGAAGAAAGAAAGTCATGAAGGTAGTACCAACTCAGACGTTGATAGCTCAGATCATGGTTACCATTTGTTTTAATTACCTGCATTCATAGATCTATTATCGTAAGTCTTTAAAGTAGAAAATAATGTATTAGTTTCGGAAACAGCCTCTCTATCTCCACGAGGTAGTGGTAAGGTCTGCTTACATTCTACCCTCTCCAGACCCTATTTAGTGGGATTTCACTGGGTAAGTTGTTAATATAAACCAATACAGTTTAATTTATAAATGTGGTTGGTGTTATGTTTTTTTGGAGTGATGCAAGCAAGTAGAAAATATGAATGAAAAATGTTCTCATATAAATTTTAATAATCATAAACAAACTAGTAGACAACTCCTATGGTTAAAGTATTAGACTCTTTACCAAAACTAAGTTTGAGGCTGATAACTCAATTTTCTTCTTAATTGACATATTTTAACATTATTTAAGTATCCTCATTTATAATATCATCATGGAGTGTATTAAAAACTCTGTGGTGATCATAAAGTATTTAGTTCTCTCTAGCTCTTTGTCACGATCCAGACCGTCGTGAGTGACACCCACACTAACCCTCCGGTGAGAGAACCATAACTATAACCCAACTAAGCAACTTAACCAAAAACTAAACATTTAAAACTACGAAAGCAGGTTTAAATAACTAAATAGATAATACAGAGTTCCCATAAACTCCGAAAATCTTAACAAACAACTAATGAGCTATTGCGGAAAACAACCCCTAGAACCTGAAAGTCATTGTACCAAAACATCTAAAGTTCAACAAGTCTAAGGAAAAGGGGTACAACCCCAACCAAACATAAGCAAACTACTAAAATATGTCTAAGTCCGAAAAGAATGGACTAAGCAAAATGAAGGACTCCATGGCAGCCTGAAAGAACTGGCTCACCCTTGAAATCCGGTCTCGATCACTGATCTCCTAATTGAGGTCTATCAATAGCCACCTGAAGATGTCTTGTACTCAACAAAGAACGAGCAAGTGCAGTATTAGTACATAACCACATGGTACTGGTAGGATCACACGACTATTCCAGTAAGCACAATATATATAAGCAGTCACAACATAGTGTTTTACTCGAAAAGATAAATAAAATAAAAATGACAAAGTTTTCGAAAAATCGATCGAACTTATGATTTAAGAGAAATCAAATTTCCAAAAGAACAGAGTCGCCACTTAATTTTTTAGTAAAAATCAAGAAAAAACTTAAGGTTTTCAAAAGATTTAAACAGATAAAATCAATTGAAAATAAAATGGTTCGAAGTTCAATGTACATTCCGAGAAGGTGTTAGGCCCTCGGAATGCCCGCTAACTTGCGGTTGACTGACGATTTGACCAAAAAATGATTTTGACTAATTTTGAAATTTTAACTAAGTAAAAGAACTCATCACGACTTTGACTATTTTTGAAATTTTAACTAAGTAAAAGAACTCATTTATTTAAACTAATTTTTGAAATTTTAACTAGGTAAAAGAACTCATTTATTTTAACTTATTTATTTATTACTATTATTATTTTTATCATTTTATTTATCTTAAGGGGAAATGAACTAAAGGGGAATTTTCTAAAGGGAAATAGTTCAAGAGTAGGCAAGATTAGTAACGAAAATTAAAACTAAGTATAACATATAAGTATTCCAATTTGAAAAGAGAAATGAAATGGTTATCATCGGGAATTTAATTAAATTAAACCATAAAACAAACAAAGGGTTAGTCAAATACAATAAAATAAATAAGAGAGGGAAAGGAAATTATTAGAGTTGGACTTTGGCCCAAATCCAATTAAGTTGGCGTTTTAGCCCACTTGCTCTCCTTTAATTTCCTGATTTGTCTTCTTGGGATTTGGCCCACTTCTTGCACCACCTGTTCGGTACGCCTGTATTTTTGCACATTCCAACCCGCAATTTCGATTTGTCAACCTGTATATCATTGTGTTTTTCGCCTGTATATCGTTGTATACGGCCCATATGTCAGCCTTTCTTTTGGCCCTTTTTGAAATCTGAAATTCGATTTCCAACCCCTTTATTTCCATTTCCTGTTGGCTGACTCGATAGAAGATAGAATTGGGCCCCTAGGGCCCAATTAACGAAATGCAAGATCAAAGAGTTTCCAAGGGCTCGAGAGGAGCTGGTTTATACATAGAAAAGAATGAAACAAGATAAAAATCAATAATAGAGCATACTTTAAATCTATATAATGCAACCAAGATACATAAAATAGAAATAAGGCGAAAATGCATATGTTTAGTTTACTATACCCCGATTATACAAGGATGACAAAGGAATGCACACAATATTTAAAGAATCTCCACTTAGATTTGATACAACCTCATATGACAAGATAATGCTAAGCGAGGGTGATAAACAAATAAAATAAATAAAGTAAAAAGGGAGGAGGGGACAGTGGTCACATGGAAAAAGAGGCATGCACAATTGTTGGACAAGGACGAGAAAATGATCATCAATTTGGGCAAAAGCAAGCTATAGGAAATGCCTTATATCTAATACTATTGTTGGAAGAAAAGTAAAAATTAACAAGAACAAATTCATGGGTCCAACAACACTGTAAGAGCAAAAATAGAGCCGACTTTGATTAAGGCTAACATACAAGTCACAACTACAAGCGAGAATTAAGCTACTGTTTTGCTAAAAATGTCGGACAACCAAAATTTGTTTATTTCTTTATTTTTACAATCAATTGAAGCTTCAAAACTTAGTAAGATGCATGACGGGAGTGGGGCGAAAGGAATATAATCAAACCAGCTTGGAACGGCAGAAAAACGGGACATAACACACTGACCCAAGTTGACCTTCCCACCGTTATTAATTCATTTTTTAACTTAGTTAAACTGATGGACTTGAGATGAATCGACTCAACATGAAAGGTGATGAAACTTATACAATTAACGCTATTATGAATGAGGTTTTAAAGCTGCAAATGACTAATATACGAACCATACTATTGAAACGAATACAGTCATAACAAACACCATACAAAAGAAGATGCAAAACTACGCAACTTATATGATTCATTCTGGCTAACGAGTGAAACAAACACTTGTATAACAAACCGATAGAAGCAACATTCTAGACCCAGAAATTTCATGATCACACTAACCACAGCCAGCCAACAAGATTAACAATGAAGCCATGAGAAAATAGCAAGGGAAACAACTCAGAACCATACAAAGAGTCATCGAGACTTCCAACCAAATGAACCAAAGAAAAATAGATAAACAAAATAATGATATATTACTGATTTTGCAGTTGATAGCAAGTCAAGATGTTTTCAATTTTCAGCATTTTAAGCAACTTACAACTCTCGAGCAATGAACAACCTACATCTTAAAAAATGTATGACATGAGCAGGAATGAGGTTTACCTTCTTAGGTGCAGCAAACTGGACAACAACAAGCAGGACGAGCTCTTCCGACACCACTAAAAGCGATTCCAAGAATTTAGATGAACAAGCAAAAGCCAGCGATAGCAAAGACTGAGCAAAAATTGAGATTTCTAGTCCCTTCGTGCCTTCGAAAGCTATGGTTCAAGTCTGTTTTTTTTTTCTTTCTAATGTATTTCGCATATACTTGTAGCTTTTTTTTTTTCTGCAATTTCTCTTTGCCTAAGTTCTGAAAAAGAAACAAGACTTTTCAACTAGAAATCTCTCCTAAAAAATCTCCAACCTCACGGTGAATGGAGAAGAGAGTATTTATAGACAAGGATTAGGGTTCCAATTTCTTGGAGGGAAACTGATAAAAAAATTCAGATTCAAGGCCCATCTTGAATTCAAATTCGAATGCTTTTCCCATTACAGAGAAACATCTTTCTCTCAAGATTTTTCTCCATTCCGGAAGAGGAAAGAGAGAATGGACAACTTGGATCGATCCCAACACCCCTTTTGTTCTACGTGGAGCGATCTCACAGCCGAAAAGGATGAAGATGTGTGCTTTTGCACCTGCGATAGTACGACTGGAAAGAGAAAAAGGAAGAAGACGACAACGAAGAGCAGAGTACTCTGTTCCTCACTGCTTTTCCGTGAATGAGCCATGTGTTTGGCATCGTTTGCTCGTTGTCCATGATGTCGTTTGGAGCATATAAGAAGACGCCCTGAGATTGTCGTTGTTGCTATGAATTTGACGCGTTTGGGCTGCTGTTTGATAACGTGGAATTGGAAGGGAAATGGGATGGGGTCGGTTTGGTGTGTGTTGTTGTTATTATTTTATGGACAAATTACTTAACTACACTCATTTACTTACCTTAATATCCATTTATCCCTACTTATTTCAAAAATTTCAAAAATCTCTTATTTACCTATGTATCCCGCATGTATCCCGTGCATAACGCTATGTATCCTGCTATGTGGAATGTATAAAACACTATGTATCCCGTGCACAACGCTATGTATCCCGCTATGTGGAATGTATCAAACCTAATGTATCCCGTGCACAACGCTATGTATCCCGCAAACATCATTTTTAAGGGATTTTTGGTAAATAAAAAACTAGAAGGGATATGATGTTATTTAGTACTTATAATATGTGGTTCCTATAATTTATACTTATTTTATTGGGTTATTTGGGGAGATGGGTCGGCTGAGGTGGGGTTTTGGGCTGCTGGTGAAGTAGAGTATGAGGGATGGGTCGACTGGAAAATTTAAAAGTGTGCTAGGGGTTAATTGGCATTGGGTATTAGAATTGTTTTGTGGGTTGGGTCTGCTGAAAAAATTAGAAGGTGGCCCATTTGATTACAATGATAGCCGATTGAATTTAAAATTTTAGCTAAACTGAATTCATTTAGTAAATTTAGCTAGTAATTAAATAAGACGAATTAATACAAGTTAATTAAAGAGCTTCTTAATTTCAACGAAATAAAATAATTAACTTAGCTATAAACTAACTATTTCAAAAATATAAACTATTATATAACTAAACTAGCTAACCAAATATTCAATTAAAACAAAATCTTTTTGAGATGATTTTCGAATAATCATAAAATATATTAATTATATACATAATTATGAAATATATATATTGTAAATATACAAAATTTAAGCAACCACCGTTCGAGATATACACAGAAAAATAGGTCAATTATTGATTCTTGCCAACCATATTCTGTATGAATGTGACAAAGAGGAGTAATATAAAGAAAAAAAAAAGAAGAGAATTAAATAAAAATAAAAATAGATTCAAATCAAATTTCAAGGTATAAATAGAAGAACGGAGTTACTCGTAAAAAATATATTAAAGAGCTCACTCATCCCTTGTTGATTATGCAAGATATTTAAAAATTATAAAGTCTTGGTCATTTTATTTCCCTAAAATTTTGTAAAAGATTTACGAATATTTTATTTGAATACCGTTATTTAAGCTAGCTTCAATGTAATATGCATGAAGTAATAGACTTACACATAGTTGAAGTTCAAATATATGTGTTCAAAGTTTAAGTAAAAATGGTTGAAGAATGTACATATATATTAGAATATTACAAGATGGTAAACCATTAACTAGTTGATGTCCCAATTTTTTTTTGAAAGAATATTATAAAAAATTTCAATAATGAGCTTAGTAAATTAACTCTTACTTCCTCCCATGTGAGTTACGATAATATATAAAAATTGCTGCTATATTATATTTCAAAATTTAGGAAGCTCGATGATTAATTCTTATCGGGGAGGGTCAAAATTGAGTGCCAACATATAGTAAACACGCATATACAAAATATATATACAATTATCATTTCAGGAACAATGTTCAATTCCGCATATTCTCAACAACAATTAGATATGACAACACAATGGTCCTCTCATGGAACCTATATCCAAATTGTTAGTGTGCCGGAACGTGACACCCGATCCCAATTAGTGTGTCGAAACGTGACACATGATCCAATGTATGTGTTAGAACGTGATACCCGATCCCAATGTGTGTCAGAACGTGACACTTGATCCAATGCATGTGTAGGAACGTGACACCCAATCCAATCAACATAACCACAATCACAATCACACTCATAATGTACATTCTCATAATCATACAATCAAGTGTTGATTCATGGCATATGATGGTTCATTCATACTCATTTACATTAGGTTTGATCAATAGTGCTTCATTCACATACATACATACATTATAATTGTCACGCCCCGAGCTACCCCCAAGACGCGGACACGGGACCTAGGACCACAAGTGATCCCAAGCTAACCCTGCTGGCAGGATCATGAGCATACTAAAGATAATAAACTGATACGGAAGCTAAATCATACATAGGATGAAAAGATGGGGAATACCCATATACTATAACTGAGATAAATAAAAACTGATGAGTTTAATACAAGGAAGATATTAACTCAATACTAAGCTGAATCTATCTATGTCTGAAAATAGCCTCTAACTGACTAGAAATGCTAGGACAACCCCCAACTAAGTCTAGAAAAAAATTGAAACTAAAGGACTAAAATACTGAAAAGAAACTCATGACTATTGTCCTCGGAGAATGAGGACTCACTACTGATTCTGCTAAACTGGAGATCGGGAACTGATCTAAGCGTGATCTGGATACTGAGAACCTGAACCTACATCACGAGAAGATGTAGCGCACGTATGCGTCAGTACTTGAAAGGTACTGAGCATGCATGATAGAGTAAGGCTGAAATAAATATATAACTGAATAAAAAAAATAAGCAATGATATATCTGAACATGATATAGATACTGAAAATACTGAATACTGAGCTAACTGATGCAATGACCAAATTTATAACATGTTGAGACTGAATATTGACTGTACTGAAATATGGTCAATGCAATAGAGTCTGACTGAACTGTGGGAGCTACTAATAACCGACATAAAACCACATGAGCTAAATGTGGAGTCCGATGTATACGCCCCATCGAGAGGATCCAATATACCCTGCCAGAGGTATAAAGGCATGCTGACATTATCACTAAACTGATGTTGCCCACAAAGGGGACTTACACCTACGTGACTCGTAGTTCTGGGACTATATGGGTACGCTGAACCCTAGTCCAACTCAATATTATGCTACTCCCAATGAATTAAGTGGTTAACTGGTTATGACTGAATTTCTGTAAAATACTGGGTAGCTCAAAACTGAACATGCAAACTGAGAATGCAACAATTAATCTGATAATTATGCATTAATAACTGAGGCATGTATAACTGAATAACTGAGATATGTGACCTAGCATGTGTAATTCAAGAACTAAAGAAATACATAGCTAGGGTTCTGGAATCATGCAAGAAACGATGTAATAACATGATAATCTGATTTGAAACATGTTAATAACTAATTTATGATGATCTGCTATAATTCTAGAAACTCTAGGTCTATTCATAATAAGGGAATCAAGAAACTGACTGAATTCTAGGGACACAATGGGCTAAAGGAACCCACTAGTGAAATCCCACATACCTAGTGACGAATTCCACGGGGAAATCTTTCGATTTCAGGGCTGGAACTGATGGAACCTTGTTGCGTTCTTGAAGTTAGGGTTAGCCGCCTCTTTCTCTTCTTACGCTTCTAATTTTCTAAGTTCTGAAGAATGATTTGACTTAGGTAAGTTCTAGTTATGTTTCTAGGCTTAAACTAACTATAACCTCATGATTTAGGGTCCAAACAACGTATCTTAGTGGTTAAATGAAATAGGAAAAGACCAAAAGACCCCTAACTTAATTGTTGTTGGAAAGAGGATTCAATTATATATTATATCATAGGTCATGGGACACATAATTCCTTTTGTGCTAAGAGTTATGACCATATGAAGTTGACCCACTCAATAATTCTCCCCTAACTGACTGCTGACCCTCATCTACGGTCAGACCTATGGACCGTGGATCGAACGACGGTCCGTGCTGGTCGACCGTAGTTCATGTCAGAGGCTGGGCAAATGAGTCTTGATCTACGGACACAGACCACAGACCGTGATCTGACCTACGGACCGTGGATCTGTCCGTGGGTCGAGACTTAGCCGATTTTTCTGAGCTTGGCTGGGGAGGGGTTGCAGTGGTGAACCACGGACCACCAACACAGGCCGTGGTCTGACCTACGGTCCATAGATGGCAACCGTGGGTTGCACCTGTAACTTCTCAAAATCTGCATTTTTGGTCTGTTTCGGATACGAGTGTTACATTATCTCCCCCTTGGGACCATTCGTCTCGAATGAAGACTAAACTAGCTAAAATGGAGGGAGAGGGCTGCAATCCCTACCACTAAATACTGAGAACTAAATTTTTGACTGAACTGAGTTCTAAGAACATGAAAATACGCTAAAAATGCAAGTACAAACTGAAGGAACATGATTCTAAGACTAAATTTACGCATGAATGACTGAAAAACTGATGAGGAACTATTACTTCAAGCTGGAATGGAATGGAAGGAAAGAGGTGAGGATACTTGGACTTCATGGCTGTTTTTGCTTCCCAAGTAGCTCCCTCTACGGACTGACTCCTCCACAAAACCTTGACTGAAGCGACTTCTTTGTTTCTCAACCTTCTAACCTGACGATCGAGAATCTCAACTGGTACATCCTCATAAGAAAGTCTATCTTTTACAGCCATAGACTTTAATGACACTACAGATGCTGGATCACCCACACACTTCTTCAAAAGTGAAATGTGAAAAATTGGATGCACTGCTGCTAAATCTGCTAGCAACTCTAACTCATAAGCCACTTTACCAATCCTTTTCAAGATCCGGTAAGGGCCTACATATCTGGGACTGAGCTTTCCTTTCTTGCCAAATCTCATCACCCCCTTCATAGGTGACACTTTCAGGAAAACCCAATAATCAACTTGGAACTCTAGTTCCCTTCTTCTCACATCTGCATAAGACTTCTGGTGACTCTAGGAAGTCTTAAGTCTATCTCTAATGAGTTGCACTTTCTACATAGCATCAAGGACTGAATCTGGTCCTATCAATGCTGCTTCACCTACTTCAAACCAACCAACTGGAGATCTACATCTACTCCCATACAATGCCTCATAAGGGGTCATCTGAATGCTGGAATGGTAACTATTGTTGTAGGCGAACTCAATGAGAGGAAGGTGATCATCCCAACTACCCTTGAAGTTGATCACACAAGCTCTCAACATGTCTTCTAAGGTTTGAATGGTACGCTCTGCCTGACCATCCGTCTATGGATGAAATGTTGTGCTAAGGTTAACCAGAGTACCAAGACCCTTCTGAAATGACTTCTAGAAATGAGAGGTAAGATGAGGACCTTCTGAGAAGATAGACAAAGGAGCCCCATGCAACTTTACAATATCACTAATGTAAAGCCTGTCATAATCCTCCGCCGAATTTGTAGTCTTGACCGCCGAAAAAGCGAGAAGACTTAGTAACTCTATCAACAATCACCCAAATGGAGTCATGTTGTCTGCGAGTACTAGGTAAACCTGTGATAAAGTCCATGTTGATCACTTCCCACTTCTAAGTAGGAATGTCAATCTCTTGAGTCATACCTCCTTGTTTCTGATGTTCTACCTTGACTTGCTGACAATTAGGGCACTTAGCCACAAAATCTGCTATATCTCTTTTCATACTATTCCACCAATAGGCTTCCCGCAGATCGCGGTACATCTTAGTGGCTCTTGGATGAATAGAATATCTGGAATTGTGGGCTTCTGCGAGAATATGTTGTCTCAATTCACCCACATCAGGAACACACAATCTACCATGATAGTGAAGTACACTATCTCCCCCTTGGGAGAAAACCTCAACTCTATGTTGGTGGACTGCACCCTTAAGTTGAAGCAAGATTGGATCATTGTCCTGTTTTTCCTTAACCTCTACTACCAAAGAAGATTCTGCCCCATTCTGAACCATTACACCACCATCTGATATGCTCATAAGACGAACTCCTAGGCGAGCAAGTTTGTGAACACCTTTTGCTAGCTCTTTTCTTTCTTCCTCAACATGCGCTACACTACCCATAGATTATCTGCTAAGAGCGTCTGCTATTACATTCGCCTTACCCGGATTGTAATGCACGCTCATATCATAATCTTTGAGAAACTCAAGCCACCTTCTCTGGCAAAGATTTAACTCTTTCGAGGCTCTTATGATCGGTGAACACATCTACATGAACACCATACAAGTAGTGTCTCCAAATCTTGAGTGCAAACACCACTGCTGCAAGCTCGAGGTCATGAGTTGGATAATTCTTCTCATGTACCTTAAGTTGTCTAGAAGCATAAGCTATAACTTTACCTCGCTGCATCAACACACAACCTAGGCCAACCCCGGATGCATCACAATAGATCACATAACCATCTGAACCCTCTGGTAGAGTCAAGATAGGAGTTGTAGTCAACCTAGTTTTCAATTCTGCGAAGCTTTTCTCACAATCATCTGACCATTGGAACTTAACATTTTTCTAAGTCAACCTAGTCAATGGTGAGGCTATGGATGAAAATACTTCCACGAACCGTCTGTAATAACCCGCTAAACCCAAGAAACTTCTGATATTTATAGCAGAGGCAGGTCTGGGCCATTGTTTCACTGCTTCTATCTTCTGTGAATCTACTCGAATTCCTTCACTAGACATAATATGCCCAAGGAAAATAACTGATTATAACCAAAACTCGCACTTGTTATATTTTGCAAATAACTGGCGATCTTTGAGAGTTTGCAGAACAACTCTGAAATGACATGCATGTTCTTCCTTATTCCTAGAGTAAATGAGGATATCATCAATAAATACAATAACGAACAAGTCCAAGTACTGCTTGAACACTCTGTTCATCAAATCCATGAAAGCTGCAGGAGCATTGGTTAGTCCAAATGACATAACTACAAATTCGTAATGACCATACCGAGTTCTGAAAGCTGTCTTCCGAATGTCACTATCTTTGACTTTAAGCTGATGATAACTTGATCTGAGGTGTATCTTGGAGAAATGATTAACACCCTGAAGTTGGTCAAACAAGTCATCAATCCTGGGAATGGGATATTTATTCTTGATTGTGACCTTGTTCAACTGCATATAGTCAATGCACATTCTGAGAGAACCATCTTTCTTCTATACGAACAACATTGACGCACCCCATGGAGAAATACTAAGTCTGATGAATTTAATACAAGGAAAATATTAACTCAATACTAAGCTGAATATATCTGTCTGAAAATAGACTCTAAATGACTAGAAATGCTGGGACAAGCCCCAACTAAGTCTAGAAAAAAATTGAAACTAAAGGACTAAAATACTGAAAAGAAACTCATGACTACTGTCCTCGGAGAATGAGGACTCACCACTGATTCTGCTGAACTGGAGATCGGGAACCGTTCTAAGTGTGATGTGGATGCTAAGAACCTGAACCTACATCACGAGAAGATGTAGTGCACGTATGCGTCAGTACTTGAAAGGTACTAAGCATGCATGATAGAGTAACGCTGAAATAAATATATAACTGAACAAAGAAAATAAGCAATGATATAATCTAAACATGATATAGATACTGAAAATACTGAATACTGAGCTAACTGATGCAATGACCAAATTTATAACATGCTGAAACTGAATACTAACTGTACTGAAATATGGTCAAGGCAATAGAGTCTGTCTGAACTGTGGAAGCTACTAATAACCGACATAAAACCACATGAGCTAAATGTGGAGTCTGATGTATACACCACATCGATAAGACCCATTATACTCTGCCAGACGTATAGAGGCATGCTGGCGTGATCACTAAACTGATGTTGCCCACAGAGGGGACTTACACCTACGTGGCTCGTAGTTCTGGGACTATATGGGTACGCTGAACCCTAGTCCAACTCGGTATTATGCTACTCCCAATGAATTAAGTGTTTAACTGGTTATGACTGAATTTCTATAAAATACTGGATAGCTCAAAACTGAACATGCAAATTGAGAATGCAATAATTAATCTAATAATTATGCATTAATAACTGAGGCATGTATAACTGAATAACTGAGATATGTGACCTAGCATGTGTAATTCAAGAACTAAAGAAATATATAGCTAGGGTTCTAAAATTCATGCGAGAAACGATGTAATAACATGATAATCTGATTTGGAGCATGTTAATAACTAATTTATGATGATCTGCTATAATTCTAGAAACTCTAGGTCTATTCATAATAAGGGAGTTAAGAAACTGACTGAATTATAGGGACCTAATGGGCGAAAGGAACCCACTAGTGAAATCCCACATACCTAGTGACGAATTCCACAGGGAAATCTTTCGATTTCAGGGCTGGAATTGATGGAACCTTGCTGTGTTCTTGAAGTTAGGGTTGGTCGCCTCCTTCTCTTCTTACGCTTCTAATTTTCTAAGTTCTGAAGAATGATTTGACTTAGGTAAGTTCTAGTTATGTTCTAGGCTTAAACTGACTAAAACCTCATGATTTAGGGTCCCAATGACGTATCTTAGGGGTTAAACGAAATAGGAAAAGACCAAAAGACCCCTAACTTAATTGTTGTCGGAGTGACCGACAGACTGGACCTACGGGCTGTAGGTCAATCGACGGTCCGTCGATTGGAGTTGTCGATCGAGTCTACCTGACAAGGTTTCACTAAAACGAGCAAAACGTTTTACTTGGAGGTCGAATTTTAGTATACTCGACGGCGTTGGAAAGAGGATTCAATTATCTATAATATCATAGGTCATGGGATACATAATTCCTTTTGTGTTAAAAGTTATGACCATATGAAATTGACCCACTCAATAATTCTCCCCTAACTGACTGATGACCCTCATCTACGGTCAGACCTACGGACCGTGGATCAAACTATAGTCCGTGCTGGTCGACCGTAGTTCATGTCAGAGGTTGGGTAAATGAGTCTTGATCCACGGACACAGACCACGAATCGTGGTCTGATCGTCTATCCGTGGGTCGAGACTTAGCCGATTTTTCTGAGCTTGGCTGGGGAGGGGTTGCAGTGGTGAACCACGGACCACCAGCACGGGCCGTGGTCTGATCTACGGTCTGTAGATGGCAACCGTGGGTTGCACCTATACCTTCTCAAAATCTGCATTTTTGGTCTGTTTCTGATACGATGTGTTACAACAATGAAGCAACTACTAACCTACATCACACAAACATGAAATCAAACCATCACCTACCTCGAAACCAAGATTGAATCCTCTTAAGGCACTTGAATCTGTCCTTTCCGGATTCATTCCGCTTGTTCTAGGTAATATAACGCAAGGATCAATAAATTAAGGTCTAATTATCCGGATTATAACAACCCAATAACCCAAGACCAAACCCATGATCCTAAGATGCAACTAGGGCTTTTTCTCACTATCAACTTTAGGCCAAAACCCTCTCTCAATGATAATTACCCATGAATTTACATTCTACAAATCAAAAAATGGATTTGGGGAGTAAAATCCTTACCTTTAGCACCAATTGGGGTTTTTCCCCGACTTAAGTCGCAACTGGCCCACCACAGCTGACCCATCCCGCTACAACAGCCCCACCCTAGTGGCTTTCATGGAGACAACACGTCAGAATTAGAGTTTTAAACCCCCATTTCACAACACATCTTTAACCCATGACATTCAAAAACTACCTGTTCACGCTAATAACAGTTTCAGGAGTTCTACTCTCCCGAATTCGATTCCGTAAAGTCATCTAGTTTCCTTAACTTCTTGGCTATCCACTCATGTCATCAAATTCATTATTATATCTCTCATTCATTACCAAATTAACCTAGACCTCACATGACTCAGATTTTTATCAAAATCTGGACTAGGCTAGGAATTTTCAAGTCACAATTCAAAAGTTTTCTTTCCCCAATTCTTTTTCCATTGGTTTTTCCCCAACGACAGAATTAGGTCGTTAAAATAGATACCAATTTACCCATCACTCGTCCCCGAGTGATCAACTAGGAAAGACTGGCTAAAGTAAGGTTAGAGTAGTACCTGAATCATCGAACAGTTAGGGATACTTGTCTCGCATGTGCTTATCGGTTTCCCAAGTAGCTTCCTCAATCGGATGATACTTCCATTGGATTTTGACAGATGCAATATCCCTTGACCCTAACTTGTGAACTTCCCCCCATTTAGAATGGCTATAGGCTCCTCCTCATAAACTCCAATTATCTGTAACATCCGACAAATTGAAATAGCTATGAAGAAGCTTAGAATTGGAAATAGTCATTTTTGGAAAGAATTAAAAATCTGGAAAAAAATAAGTTTTTGGTCAACTTTGAATAGTCATAACTCCTAGCTCAGGATGAGTTAGGTGTATTTCCAGTTATGTTTGCAAATCTTGTGGAATGATCTTTCCAACGCCCCTGAGTTTGCTCGATTCCGAGTTCGTATGAGTGAGTTATGCCCTTTGGAAGTTGGGTTGTTGGTAAGGCAGTTTACTCCGAATTTTTAAGGGTATTTTGTTCTTTTCCCTAGCCATTTCTTTTGGATATATTAAGGGTCTAGACTGATTTTAAATCAGTTTTTCCTTTTAAAAAGTAAGAGTTAGGGTTCTTGAGAGAAGAGGAGAAGAAGAGGAGAAGGAGAAGAAGAAGCAAGGTTCGTAGAGATCGTCGTGGTTTTCGTCGGGGGTGATCCCTATTAAGGTATGTGAGATCATAGTGTTGGGTTGGTTCATTCCCCCACACGCCAAACTCGTTTTAATTTCCGAGAAAAGTTTTGGTTGTGTTTGTTGAAGCCTTGTTGTTGTGGTTGTTGAAGTCTTGTGATTGTGTTGAAGTTCTTGTTGATTTGGGACATGTTTCCAATTGTGATTTCGAGTTGAATCTATTATATATTAAGGGTCTTTATGATTCTAAGTGTTTGGGGCTGGAACCTTTGAAGTGAAGAGGGTTTAGAGTTGGAAAAACAAAGGAAAAAAGTCGGATTTTTTTTGGGGAAAAGATTGGCGCGACTCCCTAATAGGGGTTCTGAAGTTTCCCCCTAGGGGTGGCACGCCTTGCATAGTGCCCAGCAGGCCCCTCTGAAGTCTGAAGGCTGGTGCCCCGCGCCTCTCAAAGTGCCAAGGACGCCAATCTTTCCCATTCATTCCCCACTTTTTCATACATGTTCCTTGGTAATGTACCTATGTTTTATAGTTGTTTTCAACACTCTAAGGTACATCTAGACATCCTGAACTCATCTATAAACATGAGATCATTTCCCTTGAATCCATAATCCAATTCGAGGGAAGATAGGATCCAAGTCAAGTGAAGTTAGAAGTTAAGTGAAGTTAGAGTCAAGCTTAGAAGTTAAGAAGTAAGTCAAAGCAAGTCTTGAAAGTTTTTCAAGAGTCTTTATTAAACGTTTTAACTTCATTTTAAGGGTCAAGTTTCAAGTTGAGTAAAGAGCATAGAGTTTCAAGTTGAGTAAAGAGTATAGAGTTTCAAGTTAAGTAAAGAACATAGAGTTTCAAGTTAAGCCAAGAGTAAAGAGTCAAGTTCATTTCTCAAAAGTTATTAGGGAACTAAGTATTCCCAAAGCAGTTTATAAATGTTTTCACATTTAATATGAGAGGAAACTGAGATTTCCAAAAGAGTTTTGCGCAGTTTGAGTACTATCTCTTTTTTAGAAAAAGATGAGTTTTGCGAAAGAGTTTCTAAAACATGTTTAGTATGACAATCGAGTATGTCATTAATGTTTAAACATTATGGTCTCTAGATATACCATCAATGTTTATGCAGTATGACTTCCCGAGTCATCAATGATCATATTAAAATATGGTTTTCATATGTTCTTTTTAGAAAGAGATTTCAAGGGCAATTACCTCTTTTAAGAGGGTAGTTTGAACAATTATTTCAAACTAAAGAAAGATGTGTTTAAAACGCTTATGAGCTAAAGTATTGTTGGGAGTAGTCTTGAGCACCGAATTGGGGACACGAGTTCATATTAACTCAACTCTCCATAAGAACCATGTAGCCAAACATGGGATTTGACGGGTTATACTTTTTAGATGATCATGTAAAGTTAAGCTAGTGGATCCACTAAGTTAAAGTTAAAAGTAAGGTCCTATATCACGGCAAGGTATATGATGGTCCTTGGGCAACGTGAGGTAAACCGGTGTATCACCACTTAGGCATGCAGTGGTGGCTGTCGGTTAGAGAAACTCCCATAGTAGAAATTGCATGGTTCCTCGAGGGGTTCTTCTTAGTATGGTTGAGGGTATGGGACTTCATTCATGCATTGCACAAGTAGACTTTGAGTGGAAGCATGGTATTTTCATGATATTATAAATATGATTTTTGACGTCATGTTTTAAATAGTTTTACAAGCTTTATATATTGTATGTGTCTTATTGCTTTATATTGAGTACAGTTACTCATTAGTTGAATAGAGCCAAGGTAAGTTCTCTTTTGTATCCTTTTCAATCTTAAGTTGTTGTTTAGCTGTCCAGCTCGCATACTCGTACATTCTATGTACTGATGCCAGTTGGCCTGCATCTTATTATGATGCAGACGCAGGTACCCAAGATCAGCATCCAGCACGTTGTTGATCCAATTGAGCACTCCAGAGTCAGTGATGAGCCTCCTTGCATTCCGGAGGACTCTGTTATTTCGTTTTTCTTAGTTTTGTTTTATTAGGATGTTGTGGGGTCTGTCCCAACATCCATCTCAGTATTATAGAGGCTTCATAGATAGTCAGTTAGTTAGTATTGAGTCTCTCATCTATGTTTATATGTAAATATTCTATTTTGAGACTCGAGTTGCCTTTTTGGCCAGATTTTATCAGTTAAGTTGTCTTATGACCTTTCATTGCATGAAGTTATTCTGTTGAGTTAGGTTTTCGCTGAGTTAAGTAAGCCAGGCCAAGGGTTCTCTTGGGGGCCAACGATGGTCTTCGAGTGCCGGCCATGTCCAGGGTGTAGGCTCTGGGTGTGACATTATCAACCTTCCGATCTGCATACTTTTTATGCCTGTTCTGAGATGCTAGAAACATCTCCCGAATAAATTTCACATTTCGTAATGATTCTCATCAAAAGGTTCCACCTCAAATGCATCAAACCAATCAATGAGAGACTTACATCCCTTCCTATACAGTGCCTCAAATGAAGTCATCTCAATACTTGAGTGATAAATATTGTTGTATGTAAACTTAAATAACAACAAAAGTTATTCCCAATAACCATCAAAGTTGATCGCACACACGTCTGCAACATGTTATCGAGGACCTTGGTACAATCATCAGGACGAATCCTTTCTCACATAACTATGATAACATTCTAAATCAATACTCGCTACAATTAGAGGTGAAGTGAACCAACCAACACACACTCATAATACCCAAACAGTCATAGTTCTTATCAACATCTCCAACTCACAACATGAATTTCCATGAGCTTATGTTATAAAAATTTGATCTTTAGACATCAGATACCCATCGAGGGATATGTCAAAGAATACAAACCTTCTAACAACACTATCGAAATGCTAGATTAGTAATTGTGATGGTAGATTACCCTTAAGAATAGTAAAATTGGACCCAATGATCCCTACATTCAACCACACATAATCAATACATGACCTCGACGACTAGATGAATATTAAGATTGTCAAACAACCATAAATACGCATGGTAGCTCTTTTCTAAATTCTCATAAGCAAGGTGGTACATGTAGAACCACTGGAATACTTTAACAACTCCAAGACAACACTAATTGTGTCATTTGAATTAACCAAGTGTTCCCAATCATCTCACTCAACCAAAAGAACATTGCACGATCGATACACCTGATCCACCACTAGCCCACCAAAAGTGAAACACACGTGAGCATAGCTAGTGAATCATACTTGCCACCATGTATAAAATGAAATAGATGGTCACAAAAGAATTTACGGAATAAAGATCGAATAACACTAAAGGTTTTCCTCTAAAGAGCCGATACCAACCACTTCCATTCAGTTGACTCCACATAGTTTTCACATAATTCCAGTGATCCCACACTCTCAATACTAACCATCATTATAAACACTCGGACCATTTACGTTACTCTAAACCAACACTTTTTAAATGAAAACCCTTCTTAGGTATTTCAACAATCAAAAGTAATAAACTTTACGACTCAAACCAGGTGTAAGTCCTTTGACATGCTCAATATCTGATACAATTGATCATTTCTCACCTTGCCGTTTCATACCTTGGCAAACTATATCACCACGAATGTAGACTTATAATGAAAAATCTGAATTGTAAATTCAACTGTATAACACAATTCCCTTATCTATCAACATTAGCTTGTACCTTGAAGATTTTTATGAATTCATGGATCTTCGCTTATCATTGATCGTATCTCCATCGTTCTTACAATATCTTTCACTAGAAATTCAATCGTACTCATTACCAAACTCAAAAACAAAAACAAAGCAATTATCATCACACTTGACACCATAAAGGTAATGCCGCTAGATCTTAAGAGCAAACACTACCGCTGCCAACTTCAAATCATGTGTTGGGTAATTTCGCTCATGCACCTTCAACTGCTGCGATGCATAAGCTATGACATTCTTATCCTGCATCAACACATCACCCATATTCGGATGTGAAGCATCACTATAAACAATGAAATATTTACCTTCCATCGATAGTGCCAAAATAGGTGTTGTGGTTAAAAGAGTCTTGAGCTCTTGAAACCCCTCTTCACATTTTTCAGTCCATTCGAAAGGTACCTCCTTAGCCCTTGCAATCAAATAAATTATTCTTTCTCTCGCCTCTCTCTAAAGGCTATGCTACATTGTCATTCCAGTATCAATCCACTCCCTTATGGCTTAAGATAAAATTACCAGTCTTCATACTGCCATCTTTTTTTTTAACAAACAAGATAAGAGCACCCCACGGGGAAGCATTAAGACGGATGTACCTTTATCAAGAAGCTATTGGATATGAGCTTTAAGCTCTCTCAATCCTGTCGGAGTCATGCGATAAGGAGGAATAGAAATGGGGAGAGTATTAGGTTGTAAGTCAATGCAGAAATCTATATCTCTATCCGGAGGCATACCAGACAAATCGGTACGAAACGCTTCCTTGAATTTAGACACTACAGGAATAGACTCAATAGAGAGAGACTCAACATCAACATCCTGAATATGTGTCGATTACGCTAAGCACCCTTGCCCCACCAGTTTCCAATCTCGTACGAAAGGTATGACCTTAGCTGACTTAGGCTTGTACACCCCTTCCCACTCTAACCTTTGTTTACATCCCTACTTTATTCAAATAAAGAGAAACGTCACGGTGACTCAAAAAAATAAACAATTAAATCGATTTAAAAAGAATTTTAAGAAAAAAAGGATTTTAAAGGAGTCGCCACCTTTAACGCGAAATAGATAGGGTGCACGTCTTTCACCTCCAAATAGATGCTACTTAAATACAAATATCTTTCAACGCAAATCTCCATCAACTTGAACACGGAATAGATAGGGTGCGCAACTTTCACCTCCGAATAGATGCGACTTAAATGCAAATATCTTTCAACGTAAGTCTCCACCGACTTGAACGCGGATTAGATAGGGTGCACATCCTTCACTCCGAATAGATGCGACTGAAATACAAATATCTTTCAACGCAAGTCTCCACAGACTTGAACGTAGAATTGACCTTCACCTCCGAATAGATGAGACTTAGATGCAAATATCTTTTAACGCAAGTCTCCACCGACTTGAACGTGGAATAGATAAGGTGCACATACTTCACCTCCGCATAGATGCGACTTAAATGGAAATATCTTTCAACACAAGTCTCCACCGACTTGAGCACGGAATAGATAAGGTGCACATCCTTCACCTCCGAATAAATGCGATTTAAATGCAAATATCTTTCAACGCATGTCTCCACCGACTTGAACGTGGAATATATAGGGTGCACATCCTTCACCTCCAAATAGATGCGACTTAAATGCAATGGTCTTTCGGCGAATGAAAATGCAATGGCCATCTTGGCAAATGAAAAATGTAATGACCCTCTTGGGAAAATGAAAAATGCAATCATCCTCTTGGAAAATGAAAAATGCAATCGCCCTCTCGGCAAATGAAAAAAAAATGCAATGACCCTCTCAGCAAATGAAAAATGCAAATGATAGAAGTCTTCATGATTTTCCACTGTAACGAGGTGGATGGCTCGGTGATTGTCCAACTATAACGAGGTGGATGGTTCGATGATTGTCCATTGTAACGAGGTGGATGATTCAATTTTCCAACCGCAATGAGGTGGATGGCTCGGTGATTGTCCACTGTGACGAGGTGGATGGCTCGATGATTTGTCTTGAAAGTGTCATCGCCTCAATGCTTTCACCTGTTCCTATACTTGAAAAGGAACAATTAATAGACACAATGTCGCCTTAGCTAGCGACTTAGTCAAGAAACCTTGAGAAAAGATTCTTTAAAAGAGAATGTGTACAAAATGCCTGATCACTTTGACACATGTAAGCAAACAACATTTTACTCTTGACCTTTTTGTGTTTATTGTGATTTATGTCTTATTGGAGATTTGTACGAGGAGCTGCTGGCTCGCCATGACAATGTTGGAGATTTGCAAGTTAACTTTGAGCTACAAGCGATGATGGATCATTTGAAGTTGACTATCAAGCTTCTGACAGGACTTGTTGGACCAGTTAGAACTTTTGGCAAATCTCAAAATGATGTCCAATATTGAATTGCGGGAGATAGCACATTTATTGTGAATTTTTGAGATATTCTCAAAAATTCTCTCCCAGTTTTTATTACAAGGAGAAAAGAAAATCACACTAGGAATATGACCGAGCCGTCGTGGCGCCTACATATCATGTTGAGCCAGGAATCAGGTCAAATGTAGTTCCAATCCTGTAGATGATGAATGCTGCAAAGAATCTGAGATAAGATCATCAGTAGAAAATGTACAATATGAACATGATGAAATAGGAAAATGATATTTCTTGTGATATTCAAAGCCTAGAGACAAAATACATGACATATTTTTGGGACGGACAACCTAATGAAGTAAAATAAGCGTCTCACACTTACAAGGTTAACCTAATGTCACATTTTACAACGAACAACCCAAAAAGAAAATGCAACTTAATGCTTTGAAAAATATTAAAAAATGGGTGCTTGCTCACCTTTTTTTTTGCTTTTTAAGAAATAAAGAATGTGATGAGACAGTCAAATCTTGACTACAATTAGTACCAAGAGTTAGGATTGCAGGTAAATCTCTCCTTCTTTTTTCTTTTTTATTTTCTAACTAAGATCGAATTCAAAGTAATTCCTACAGCTTCAAGTGGTACCTCTAACATACTTAAGGATCAACAAGATTTGTTCATCTTGCTTCAAACAAAGGTTTTGAAGTGTATCAATCCTCATGTTTCAATTGCCTCTCATCAATAAAAGTATTATTTCACACATATTTTAAGCATATTATTTGAGGACATTTTTTGAAGTGCACTCACACTCACAAGTATGTCCAATGCATGCAACTGTGGTACCATATGTTTGACTCTTGTGTAATTCTCCACTAATGTGAGAACATTTGGAATGAGATCATGTATGGCTTGTCATTGGCTTGTAATGTAGGCTTAGGGATGGGTAAGATATATATTTGGGATAAGAGTGACTTAATTCCTTCTTGAGCGTCACAGTGAATTTGTGCTTTTGACGCTTGATACAACTTCGACGTCTGATCCTCTTCATTGTCTCCCTTTTTTTGACGTCTTTTGAATTCTAATTTTTTAGAGCTTTTCCTTTTTTTTTCCCTTTGTTTCGACTTCTTCCAAGTCCTTATTTCTTGGAGCTTTTCTTTTATTTCACCCCTTTATTTTGAATTTTTCTCCTCTTTTATTGGAGTATTTTCCTTCTCGTCTTACATTGGCTTTTTAGGGGTGTTTTTATCTTTCTTTATTTCTTTCAACCATTTTTCTTTCTTTCTTTTTTATTCTTTCACTAGAAGTCATTTTTCTTTCCTTGAATTTGGGAAACTTGATATATTTTGCCTTTGGCAACTTCAAACATGGATATTCTCTTATAATTTGCATACTCCTAGTGCACTCAAGAATGTTGGGTCAAGAGAGGGATAGTGCATGTAAGCACTCAAAAGGGGTAGCGGCTAAGATGTGGTTGTCCAAAGAAAGGCTTCAGGCTCAAAGTGGGGAAAACTAGAGATCAATGTCATTTGGTAGGTTTTGAAAGGTAAAATTGGGTCAAAGAAGGCCTACAATCCTTTCCCAAATCAAGCATTACTCAGGATTTTGCTTCGATAACATTCAAGCCAAGTTCTAGATCAACAGTGCGATGCAATTGAATTTTGATCTAAAAGCGCACCACACAATGCACATGAAATCACGAGGTTGGTTTTATTCTTATCTTGAATGCATGCAAGAGAATTTTCAAGCATCACAAAAATATAAATTAGAGGTACCAAAAGACTTTATAGTTTACCACAAAGTCAGTCCTCTCCATCATATCGAATATTTTTACATGCTCCTAACTGCATTGTTCTCAACTGAGTTTAAGACATGACTCTTACGATAAATACACATTGTTTTTTTTGAAGAATGAATATCGAACCCAAGAAAGGCTGCCTACGTATCTCATCGAGATGAGAATAGGTGTGTGTAGTTCATGCAGATATATCTTTGAATATATGCACAATTTTTTTGGAACTTGAAAGAATGAATACCCAACCCAAGAAGGGTTATCTACGTATCTCACCAAGATGAGAATCAGGTACGCATAGTTTGTGCAGATATGTCTTTGAAAATTTGCACAAACTATTTTACTTTTTTAAAAAAATAATTGAAAGAATAAATATCGAACCCAAGAAGGGCTACCTACGTATCTCACCGAGATGAGAATCAAGTTCGCGTAGTTCGTTCAGACAGTGGCGGAGCCAAAATTTTTAATTAGGGGGTTCAAAATTTAAAGAAATAGACACACGAAGTAACCTAAGGAGGTTCGACATCTACTATATATACATGATATACCGTGAGTTTACGGTATTTCTAATACATTTCACTTACAAGTTGTGTGTGTCTAGGGCCTTTTTATATTGGTTTTTATGTATTCTATCATGTTTTGCAGGAAAGGTGTACAGACGCGGAAGTTTAGAGACAGCTGAAGGAAATGCAGAAAAAGGCATCCACGGAGGTCATCTACGGACCGTAGGTCCATCCACGGTCCGTAGGTGATGACCGTATACCAGCAGGAATGTGTTGAGGACAAATCAGGGAAATCTGACCAAGTGTGGAACCACGGTGCCCATTGACGGTCCGTAGATTGATCTACGGACCGTACTGTTGATCCGTAGAGTGAGACTGCGAGGGTTCCAGTACCTGATTTTTGAAGATGCTAAGTATGGAGCTACGGAAGGGATTGACGGACCGTAGGTCGATCTACGGTCCGTGCTGCTGGTCCGTCGTTTGCTTCAGAGAAGCTGATTGTTGGATGCTGAAATATTTTCTAAGTCCCGAGTGACGGAAGGGACTTACGGACCGTAGATCAATCGACGGTCCGTAAGTCAGTCTCGTGGATCGAAGACGCGTACCTGAACAAAACTTTCCTTAATTTGTTTCCTTTTTTATTTAGGATTTGTTTTCTATAAATAGGACATGTAAACCTCGTTTTTGGGGGTTAGACACTATTATTCTATTTTTGCTTTGTAACTTTGGAGATTAATTTGCAACCCTAGCAATTATTGATTTCCCAAGTTCGTTTTGAAGATTTTGGCTTTGCAATTCAAGTTAATTTTCTGGGTTTATTATTCTCTTTACGTAAGTTCATGATTTCTCCATCTACAATTATGAATTGTGTTCTTGCTAATATGAGTAACTAAATCCACAACTAGGGTTGTGGGAACCATGATCGATTAACAAAGTATGAATAGTAAATAAGCAATTCTTGACTAGTATTTTGCATGCATTGATAATTCTTTCGTTTAGAAGTCTTTTTAACGGTGGCCAACGTTAGAACTCGCCTTGTTACTACTTGCCGGACCAAGGAGGTAATTAACAAGAAAAGAATTATCAACATAGATTTAGTGTGATACTATCTAATAGGCTAGTGTCGATTGGTGCGAAGTAATAACTAAGCCAAACATCGATTATGATGTCTAATATGAGGTAAAGGTAAGGGTTAGTAAATTATACACACGTAGCCGGACCAAGGTGCGGGGTGAAATTCTCTGGATGCCGGACCAAGGATTTAGAGATACCTAACTTATCACTTTGCATGTAATACACTAGAAGAGGATTGCTATTACTAGAATTACTGTGTTATGAGATTATGGGGAACACGTATACCCTAGTTATTTCTCTTATCTTGATAACAACCAAAGTTGAGTTTAATTATTGATTACAATATTTCGTATTACTATTTGTTTTACACAAGCACAACCCCCCTTTTTATTATTTGTTTCTGGAAATAATTTGACTAATCGAATATAATTGTCGGTTAAAAGTAAAGTCTAAACCATTTTCCTCGTGGGATCGATCCCAACCTACAAGTTGGGTTTTTTACTTGATAACGATCGCTTATGCTTCTGAAAGGAGGTGTAATTTGAGCGTATCAATACATAAAAAAATATTTTAATCATGTAAAAATAATATAATTTTCCGCCGAAGGGGGGTCGATGACCCCCCTTAAAGATAGGGTGGCTCCGCCACTACGTTCAAATATGGCATAAAATAATTTCAAAATTTAGACAACTCAGGGTGATTTCTTGTATCCTCCTAACCGTTGACCTTTGTACTGTTTGTTGAATATGGCCTTCCAATTTATACAGTAACCACTTATTGTTGTATTCTTTTTTGAATGTCTCATGGAACTGTTTGTTTCCCAATTATTCACAAATTGTTATCACCATCCCCGACTGTTGTCGGGGAAGGTTTTCCTGCAAAAATATGAGAAATATGTGAAATCAGGGCCAACATGCAAAATTATAAAAAAAAATGAGTTTGACCTCATAGTCAGAGACTCCCCTGATTTATATTTTTAGTTTGATATTAATGTCTGGTGAAATCTAAAAACTCAAATTTCGCGAGCCTTCCTGTCACTTGCGACTTCAGACAAACAATGACCTCCAAATTCTAACATAAATCAACCTCTAGCTTAAAGAGAAGAAAAACTCAAAAGGTAAAAATGTTAGTTCGTGCTCATAATGAATAATGCAAAATATTACACAAAGAATTAATTAACACATAAGCACTATTTTGATTGAAGACAAACTCAATTATATCACTTAACATACAAACAATTATTGTGTGTCCTATACAAATATGTGACCCTTTTTGTGACAAGGGTAGGCCTATCGAACTGAAGGATGTATTACGCCATTTGACAACATTCCATTGTCTCCCAAAACACTTAGTACACATTTTATGAATAATTCAAATAGGATTACCAAATAAGGGGAAAAAGGATACAAATAATCAATCTCATGCAGGGGTACCATTCTAAACTAAGCCTTTGTGGAAGATACTTCCACTTGAGCTTCTTGCCATCTCTGAATGCCAACACCTTTTGGATGAAATGGTAACTTGTAAAGATCCTTCTTCGACTAGAGTAAGCTCTTAAAATAAACCCCCAACCCCGAGTGACAATGATTTGCTAAATGTCTTATACATCCTTCAACTTTAAACACATAAGTATGATTGTCCTTTATTGACCAATGGGCCAAATAGACACAAGGTAGGCTTCTAATGGGCCCAACACGCCTTGGCTTTTGAAAGACCGAGAACTCAAGTGGACAACTTAGGTTGGAACTCACGATAGTCATTGGACGCATGATGAACCAATAAATTGCCGATCATTCCGAAAAAGGGCAAAGTATAAAAAAGTTCGGTTGCGATTTCACAAAATCGTTCTTTAATATACTATACATACATGTTAGAAAATGCCATGAATGCAATGACAATATACATACAATTAAATGAATAATAAATAAACAACAAATACAATATACAAACTATAAACAAAATATACAAGATACAAGATATAATATAATAAAAGAAAAGTCTCCTCAATTTGAAAAAAATTAACTCATAATGGTTAGAACATCTATATCCCCAGCAGAGTCGTCATTCTGTTTACATCCCTACTTTATTCAAATAAGAAGAAACGTTGCGGTGACTCAAAAAAATAAACAATTAAATCGATTTTAAAAGAATTTTAAGAAAAAGAGGATTTGAAAGGAGTCGTCACCTAATGTTAGAAAAAACTAGGAAACCAATTAAAAGATATTTATGAAACCATTAGATTCTAGATAAGGGGTTCAAGTTATTCCAAAGGGAAGGTGTTAAGCATCCTTCGAAATCCACAACTGTGGGTCTCGAATGAATTTTTTTTTTCAAATTGAGGAGGAGATAAAAATAATATACAAGTATAACAAACATGCAATATACACAAGTAATAAAATAAAACTCGGCCTAAAATTTGCCTAACATCGATATATACAAAATAATAAATTGGAAAATATAATTCAAACTCCTTTCAAATGGCTTCATTGGGAAGAAACTCCGGGTATCTGTAAAGACACTTAGTAAAAGTGTTAGTAATAAATACATATGAAAAAAATGAATTAAATAATAACTCAAAAATAAAAATTCGTCTTATTAACATCAGAGGTCTTGGAAATCAACAAAAATTTCTTCATTAGTTAATTTTAACAAACAATGCTAATTATCAAGTTAACAAATGACAAAAAAATTCTAATAATGACCTTGCAAATATGTACCAATTAAAAGCTAATTACAATGAACAAGCCACATGAAAACTCATTACCCAACCAAAATCTCTTACACAAGATAACAATTCTAAATAAAAATTCAACAACAACATAAGATAACTCACCATACTTGGAGTTCAGCACTAATAATAAATTAAAAGATGAACATTGAAATAACATTGACTAGGCAGCAACAAACAACATTTATCTATCAGCTATATTGAATAATAATAAAATGATAAAAATAATAACAACCAACCAACAACAATATACTGGAAATTTCTTGGAGTAATGCATGAAATCAAAAAAGTAAATAAAATATTGAACAAAATAGAGCAACAACTTATAAAATAAGTAAAATCAAATTGAAAGTTATTGACTAAGGTAGAAAATAAAGTAAGAAAGAGTCAATAGACTATCCCAAAATGTAGAACAAAGGCAAAGCCAAACAACAAAGAAAAAAATAAAATTGTAACAACAGGGGAGACGAAATCAGAGGGAAAGAATATTGGGATCGAAGTTACGACTCGAAAGCAATAAAAGTCACTTCATCAAAAGCAAAAGAAACTTTACGTTGTTCAGATTTTCAACCAAACTAGTATAAGAAATGGTAAATCCATACCCAAACTGTAACTATTTAAAGTAAGAGATCAAATAAACTGGTAGGAGAAGAAAAACTTTATCGAAAAAGCAATAATAATGATTAGAATACACGAAAATAAAAATAACAGTGGTCATAAACCAAACAAAATAATAAAATCAACTCAACATTCACAAGCAGCAGATAAAAGATCACAAAAAAATGAAATAGGCAGAGCTAGAGTTACCAAAATGAAAGTGAACAGTAGCTTGTGATGGTTGCCTTTCGCGAGTTTGCTGGGTTCGTATTTTTATGGAGCTGCCGAGATTTCACCAGAGTTTCTGGTTTGTTGTTGAGCTGCTGGTCTTGTTGTTCGCTTTAGGGGTCGTTTTGATTGGTTTCTGGTGGCTAAGGGAGGTGGAGATTTGGTTGTTTCAGACGTGGAGAAGAAGGGTTGTTCGGTGGTTGTGAGTGTTGACACCCAATTTTGTCTCACCTCTTTTCTAATTTATTTCTTTGCGTTTCCTAGTCATTAATAATCTACTTTTGTTATATTTTTACTATATTGTAGCACTACTTTTCATATATATAAAAATATTACTATTATTATCGATATCGTTATTTTAGTTGCATTATATATCACTTTTATCCGATCTCTCATTATTAGTTTAGTTAGTATTAGTATCGTTATTTGTTCTAATTACAACGATTATCGTTAGGTATTATTCCTTTTACAAATATGTTATCGTCGTATTTTTTTAGTGTGTTAATATATGTATGTTTTTGGTTAAATTATTAAGATAAGGAAGCCCAAAAAATTAATTTGAGAAGAAAAATGCCTTAGCAATTTGTTCAATTTGAGCCCCAAAATAGATCATTTTTCAGCCCCATTTTTAATGTTAAATCTGCTCAAAATAGAACCGATTGTAATGGCCCATTATACTACATCACAGCAGCCCAAAGCCCTTTTCCCAAATAACTTATACGTACTTAGAAGCTAGATTTCTGATATGCGCCACTCCTCTCTTTTTTCCTTTCCAGTAAATCTTTTGAACTTTTTCACCATTGGCAGGAGCTTTTGTCGCCATTTTCGTGCAAACTTAGAAAACGTCAGACGTGTCTCTATTTTTTTCCCCCTTTTCATGCTTCAAAATTGTCTATACCAAAAGTATAGTCGAAACTTTACCATTTTCCAGCAAAGTCACGTGAAGAAACACTATTTTTTTCAATGGTTCTCTGCCACATTTTTGGATGAACTTGAAGCAACCTTTTCAAATTTCAAAATGACTTAAAATCCCGCTCAAATCAAAGTTATTTTCATATATAAATACTGCCCCGTTTCTTGAGCAAGGACCAAATTTTGGAGTCTAAAAAATTTGTTTTTCTCTTGCTCTTATATCTCAACTTATACAAGTTATAATATCGTTTTATTGGCGGTAAAAGAGTTGTGGATCTAAGACCTCAAACGCTCCATCTTCACTACTCCGTGGAAGGTTATTCTCTGATTATAATCATGTTCATTTCTTTCGTTTTCTTACATTGTGTTTAACTATTAAATCATATATTATGTTCATTTCATTGGGCTGAAAGTGATAATATAGTTTTGGTATTGATATGATATATAAAGAATATATGTGAACAAGTTTAGATCTCTGTTGAGTTGAAATATGTTGAAACTCGACTAATGTGTTTGTTAAGATATGTTTAATTTCTCTTAAGACTTGTCTGTAATTTTTCTTATTCTTACTGCATATCGTATATGCTGAGTTACCTCTTTGGAATGACTGAAATGTTGATCTTGAAGATAGTATTTCTTAAACACACGCTAAATATATTTGTTACTTTACTTGATATTTGTTCACTCAAAATTTGAAATTAGTATATTGGTTCACTCAACATTTGAGATTAATTGTGGTATAGTAGATAGCAGGGGATCTTTTTTCCGTTGAAAGTTTATTTGTATTTTTTAATGTCTATTTTTAGAATCTACATGTTTAGGTTATATGATGTTTAAATGGGTCTCTAATTAAACTTATCACAAATGTGTATTAAAACTTCTTCTTCTATTCGGTTAGCATATATATGTGTATAAATTTTCTTGTAAGCTTGAAATAATTGACCTGTGTAAATCTCAAAATGTCTTGATTTGATTTCATTTTTATTTAGAAAGAGTAATCTGTATTTATAGTTTAAATTGAATAATATTGGGTATTAGTTTTGGTGAGTAAGAGATATGTTTTATAATTTAGCTATTTCGAATTTTGTTGGTAAGTCGGTAAGTATTTCATTTGGTGTTTGTATATTCCGTGTTTGGGATAGCATATTTGTTATATAGTTTTATTCATTACTATATTTATTCACTATCATGAGAAGTTAAATCGTCGTACTAATCTTTTTATTCTTTTTTATTTGCATGAACACTTTGGAGCAATACACGGAGTCTTGATGCAAGACTCTCCATACCCGCATATTATCCTCCAATTAAATCTTCTTTAAACGTGTCCGACAAAGAGTAAAACAAGCAAGAATTGCTTGGGGAACGCATATGATGTCTTACTTTATTATTAGTATTTTTTCTTTCGTCATTTTCTCCTATTTAACTCTTTGTGACTATTTGTTTATGTATGTGTTTTGGAGTTTATTTCGAGTTTGGAGGATATTTTTATTCTTGGCCTTATATACTTAGAAACACATAGTTGATATGAGATCCTTTAAATAATATAAAATAAGTTGATTTCACTTAAAATAAATTGTTTTGTTTTGAGTCTTAATGAAGTCGTCATGCTTATTTCACAAAACTTCTTTTGAATAAAAAAAATTAAGTGATTTAAACCTGTGGAAAACATCTTCCAAAATTGAAAATAAATGATTTTCTAAAGTGGTATCCCTTTTAATGCAAAGACGTTACTGAGTAGACACTTTACACTAACTTTTTAAATATTTCCTTTCTTTAAAAATATTACTATTATTTTTTCTTTAAAAATATTACTACTATTTTTTCTTTAAATAAACTTAAGGCTAATTTTCTATGGTTATCTATATTATTCTTCATACTATATTATATTATATATATTAGCTTGTTTTGCTTATGAAATATTCATATCTTTCACAACTTTTAAAACCTCAATTATTTATTTTAAGTTTAATCGGTTCACCGTTTTAATACGGATATTAAAGGATGTCTTACTCCTTCCCTTTAGGATTAATTGAACCCTTACCTTAGAATCTCTAATTGGTTAGAAGACCATAAAATGAAGTCAATTAAAAAATTATGTGTCCTAACTCACCCTTTAATAGTTAGGCGGCGACTTCTTAAGTTAATTAATTTTGAAATCACCAATATGTTGTACACTAATTTGACTTCGGTTAAAATGAGATATAACAACTTGGCGACTTCACTGGGGACTTAGGTTCTAACCATACTAGACTTATGTTAGTTTTTAAGGTTTTATTTATTTGTTTTATCTTATTTGCTTGATATTCTATTTATCGTGTTTATGTGATATGAATTGTTTACGTGATATAAACTGATTATTTGACATTTTTTGTATTCATTATTTATTTGTTATTGTTTTATATAAATTGTCATTCCGTTCATATTTTCTTCAAATTCTGGAATATTCACACGTACACATGAGGTGTGTTTTGCGCACCCGCAATTTTTTTTCAAAATTCCAAAACAAGGAGAGTTGGCATATGCCCTATTCAGATTTATTTATGTGTGATCGCGTAGCCTTCTCACTCGAGTTGTCCACTCGGGAATCTTGTGTATATTCAACCCACTCTTAGTCCACTCAAGTTAGAGCTAAATCAAAACCTTGTAAGAAACATGCATCATTTCAACCTAGGAAACTTAATACATTTGGTGTATTATGTTCATTAGTCAACCTTACCAAATGTCCTAACGAGTCTACGATGACAGAACACTATCAAAGATACTTCATCCAATACTAAGCATTAACGATCGTTCAGTAGTAATATAACCCAACTAGTGAGTTGGGGTCGAGTCCCAATAGAGTGGTTCGTAATCGAGAATCAATAGGCAAGTAAGAATATGCTCTGATCAATCATAGCTAAAAACATTTACGAGGAAAAACATGGTTTAAATTATAGGTGACACACAAGTGTCAAATATCAAAAGAGGGTTTTGTATTTAATTATCGAGTGAAACAGTAAATAACACAAAGACACGAATATAGAGACGGGATTCTTAGGAAGTGATTGAATTATGGGCTAAGTTAAACAACCGGGTAATTGTAATTAATAGTAAACAGTTGCAAATCAGTGAATAAGCTAGATTTTAGTTGGGGTAAAGTTTCTCTCGAACAATTTACCCCGAATAAAATTGGTTTCTCTCGAACACCAATAGGCAGCAATGAAGCACAACCTTCGCTTTAGTCCATTCACTTTCTCGAGCTAAATATATGGAAAGGGGTTTAGGGTTCACTCTCTCAAGATGAACCCATGACAACCCGATACCCACAGACCATCGATTCAGTAATTTTGGTTTTAAAACCTCTCTCTCAGCAAGCCAAAAACATAAAGTTAAGATTGTATTTGCAATTACAACCCATTAAATTCAACCATAATTACTGAACGAAATCACTTTTAAACAGCAGATAAACTATTGATTAACAATACCCAACAGTTAAATCAACCCATAATCACATAATCACACCCCAAGAATTGGGGTTTTAGCTAGACATAGTAAAAAGATAAAAATCGTTACCAAGTTGTATTTCCATCAACTGGGTAGGATTGATATAGTCTTTACAAAGGTCTAAGGTGAATAATCTTCAACACCCACTTCCAATTTCTTAGAAATAGAAATCTTCAAATCTTCAAAGTTAAGGAAAAATTGTCTCTCTATTCAGTTCTAAGTTTCTTACGCAAAACTGATACTAAAATTAATAGATTGAAAATTGCATACTAAACTAAAAATTCAAACATGTATTTATAGTTGTCAAAAAATGTGTTGTGAAGGACCATTCGGCGCAATAAGTTGGGATCGCCAATCCACTCGGCGATCTACCATTTGATCATTCCTATCGCCTTTTCACTTTGGCCTTCCGCACTTCAAGCTCTGTAACTTTGGGAGATATGGCACTGCATCGCAAAACCGTTCAGTGACTCACCGACTGCTCATTTCTATTGCTGACTTGATTTTCTCCTTTAAGGACTGGCATACTGGAACATTAGACGAGACCAATGCCATTTGGCGACTCGCCCAGTGGTTTAGGCGATCCTTAGGCCTTCTTTTCTTCGTTCTTTCAGCTGTCTCGTTCTTTTTGCTCAATAGTGTCCATGCTTTGTCCCTAAGTCCAAATACCTGAAATTCAAGTATTTACATCAGTTATTGAAACAAAATATGCATTCAAGGACAATAAATCTATTAAAATAAACCCCTAAATGAGTCCAAATCATGAACTCATCAACACCCCCAACTTAAACTTTTGTTTGTCCTCAAGTAAAACTCAACTTCAGCAGTTCAAAAAGGATATCTCAAACAGTGTTACACAAGACTCAATCATGAATGCACATAAAAAAGACAACTTACTTATGCAAGGATCAATTGTGCACTCAAAGATTCAAGTTGTAACTCACTATTATCAAAGATTCTCAAGTTCACAATACGCGCTTCAAATACAAGTTCAAGCTCAACAATGGTACTCAATGCCCTCACACAAACAATGATTCCATAATCACACACAACGGTTTACAATTTAAAGCTCCGAAATCTAATGCAATGCTCACACTCACAAAGATGAACACAATGCATGATTTCACTCATCGGTTTGCCTGTATTTTCCAATCAACAATTCTTTCAGTCCACTCAAGATCAAAGAGGTCTTTTGAAGGTTTGTAACGGGGCTAAGTGCAAAGGTATGTTCATTTAGTCTCAGTGGCTGCTATCCTCATGATATCTGGTATGAACAACACTTCCTTCCCTTTCCTTCATCATTCTCATTCATGCTCAAAATTCGCCCCATTGTTCACTTTCCATGGACATGTTGGATACCCCATTTTCTTTGCACTTCCACAACTTTTTCATTCTTTTTCTTTTTTTTCTTTTCTTTTTCTCTTTTTTTTGTATGAAGGGGTTCCATTTTTCTCAAATCATGATTCAAGGGGACTTCTTTGCATTTCTTGATTTACCTTCTCTTTTCACCACACCCCCAACTTAGGCTTTTGGCCTAAGTTGGCTATTTACACAAATCACAAATCATGACGATTATGGGTAATGGATAAAGAAAGGTCAAAATTTCATCAAGTTCTTTCCGAAAAGGATAAGGATCAAAGGGTGTTCAAGCAAGGATCACACCCTTACAAGGTTGGCCACAAAAGAGGTATAATGTCAAATTGTTTCACACTATTCAAAGTTGCCTAAGATCGTCTCAAAAGATTGCATCACTTAGTCAACCGGATTAACGGGGAAAATTGTAGGTGTCATCATACATGGTTCACGGTAAGCTCATCACACACAAGACATTTACACAAATGTCAAACAAGACTCCACACTCTAGCTAGTATGCAATGTTCATCACAAGAGACTCAATTTGGTAATTGACTAATCACAACGAGATGCAAAAAGTTCACATATTACCTATGCAATTTCATTCGGCCTCATCGTAGCCGCACATTCATTTTTGTTCGATTATGAGCACTATTCAAGTTATCAGTATTGATCAAGACCGATACTCAAATTTGCAAGAGAACATCCACATTCAAACACAAACAAGAGGTGGCACAATTTTTTTGGAAGGGTCTCCAAAAGTCATTTGCAATTAAAGCAAGGAGCCACAAGCTCAAACATCTACAAAAACAGTGCGAAACACAATTTATAGCTCAAAACCCCACATATATACACAGAACAATCATCACAAAAGGTGGGCCTCACCCCACCACAAAACAAAAGTAATTTGGCCTCAAATGCAAACAATATAATATCCAAAAGTCAAATAAAGATAAGACAGAGAGGGAGGTAAAAAGAGATCCTGTCTAAACAATCGCTCTATCTGTCTAGGCATCAATCTAAACTTGGGCATCAGTGCCCGGAGCCACCTCTGAAGGGACAACAATGTTAGACCCACTAGGAGCTACCAAGGGTGTAGCAGCCAAAAAGGTCTGCACAGTTGCATAGAATCCCCGGGCCCCTGAAGAAATATAGGGGCCTCGGGGAGCAGTCTTTCTATCAAAAATGGGCTTCTTGTCCTTGCCTTTATCTCGAGGTGGTGGTTCTTGTCTTCCCTTCTTAGGGGGATTTGATCTCCCTTCATTTATTTTGAAATTTCATGCTCTTATCTTTCGAGGTGGCATGATTCTCCCAACATCTTTTGGTCTAGCCATGTCTGTAAAGCATCGAGAAAAAGTTAGAAAATATTTAATCAAAAGCACAGAAAACCAGTTGCAGACACACTCGTTGATCTAGTGATATACTGTGAGTTTACGATATTTCTAATACATTTCACTTACAAGTTGTGTGTGTCTATGGCCTTTTTGTATTGGTTTTTATGTGTTTTTATCATATTTTGCAGAAAAGATGTTCAGGCGCGGAAGTATAGAGACAACTGAAAGAAATGCAGAAAAGGGGATTCACGGAGGTGATCTACGGACCGTAGGTCCATTAACGGTCTGTAGGTTGTGACCGTAGATCAGCTGGCAAGGTATGAAAGACAAATCAGGGAAATTTGACCAAGTGTGGAACCACGGTGGCAATTGACAGTTTGTAGATTGATCTATGGACCGTACTATTGATCCGTAGATTGATACTGCAAGGGTTCCAGTACCTGATTTTTTAAAGATTCTAAGTGTGGAGCTACGGAGGGGATTGACAGACCGTAGATCGATCTACGGTCCGTACTACAAGTCCGTCGTTTGCTTCAGAGAAGCTGATTTTTGGAAGCTGAAATATTTTCTAAGTCCTGGCTGACGGAAGAGACTTACGGACCGTAGATCCATTGATGGTCCGTAAGTCAGTCTCGTGGAATGAAGACGTTTGCCTGAACAAACTTTCCTTAATTTGTTTCCCTTTTTATTTAGGCTTTGTTTTCTATAAATAGGGCATGAAAACCTCATTTAGGGGGGTTAGATATTATTATTCTAGTTTTACTTTGTGACTTGTGAGATTAATTTGAAAACCTAGCAATTATTGATTTTCTAAGTTCGTTTTGAAGATTTTGGCTTTGCAATTCAAGTTGAATTTCTGGGTTTATTATTCTCTTTACGTAAGTTCATGATTTGTTCATCTAAAACTATGAATTGTGTTCTTGCTAATATGGGTAACTAAAACCACAACTAGGGTTGGGGGAACTATGAGCGATTAACAAAGTATGAATAGTAAATAAGCAAATCTTGAATAGTGTTTTGCATGCATTGATAATTCTTTTGTTTAGAAGTCTTTTTAACAGTGGCCAATGTTAGAACTTGCCTTGTTACTACTTGCCGGACCAAGGAGGTAATTAACGAGAAAATAATTATCAACATAGATTTAGTGTGATACTATCTAATAAGCTAGTGTCGATTGGTGCGAAGTAATAACTAAGCCAAACATCGATTATGATGTCTAATACGAGGCTGAGGTAAGGATTAGTAAATTATACACACGTAGCTGGACCAAAGTGCGGGGTGAAATTCTCTAGAAAGGATTGCTATTACTAGGATTATTGCATTATGAGCTTATGGGGAACACGTATACCCTAGTTATTTCTCTCATCTTGATAACAACCAAAATTGAGTTTTGATTACTGATTACTTATTAAATTCTTACTATTTTTTTCACACAAACAAAACCCCCATTTTTAATTACCTATTTCTGGAAGTAATTTGACTAATTGAATATAATTGTTGGTTAAAGTAAAGTCTAAACCATTTTCCTCGTGGGATCGACCCCAACCTACAAGTTGGGTTATTTACTTGATAACGATCGCTTATACTTCTGTAGGGAGGTGTAATTTGAGCGTATCAAATTTTGGCGCCGCTACCGAGGAATTTGGCTTTTAGATTTATTTTAACTACATTATTGAACGTTAGTCAAATATTTCCTAATTTTACCTTTTCTCTTTGTTTTTGTCTATCTCAGGTTCTGACTCTAGTGTATGCCAAGTATACGGAGCCAGGGTGAACCACTTACTCCTTACGATCTAGAGTTGAACCGCACTTTGCGAAGAATGAACAATCCAAGAGATCCAATTAATCCTATCGAAGGAAATCTAGGTGATGCAGTTGAGTTAAAACAGCAGAGGGTAATTGGTAAGGACAACCAGGTTCCAGCTAAAAATCGATTGGGAGATGCGTTGAGGGTGCAAGATCCACTAGGCCCACGATAACACGACAACTATCGGGGCAACATCAATATAGCAGACTCTGATGGACCTATTGTCCCACCCCCTCTACCTCTAGGGCACACATTTGTGGTGACTAGTAGTTTGATACAGATGCTTACAGCAAGAGGCTTATTCTCAGGATCGCCATCGGAGGATCCACATGCTCACTTAGCCAAGCTAAGAGTGGTTTTCAAAGTTGTGTAGGTAGACCAGACTTGAATATGAATGTCATTGGGTTACGAGTGTTTCCTCTGTCACTGACAGGCGATGCTGCAGTATGGTTCACTGAGCTTCCTTATAACTCAATATTTACATGAGACCAACTTGCAAAGGTGTTCCGAGCGAAGTACTATCCAGTGTCCAATAAGCTCAATCACAAAGATTGGGTCAACAATTTTGTAGCATTACCTAGAGAGTTTGTGAGTAACTCTTGGGACAGATTCACTGCATTCGTAAGAGGTGTTCCAAATCACCGTATTGATGATGAGTCACTGAAGGAATATTTCTATCGAGGACAGGATGATAACAATAAAGCAGTACTTGATACTATTGTTAGAGGTTCGTATGGTGATTGTACATATGCACAGATTGCTGAGAAATTGGAGAGGATCTCTCGCAACAATAAAACATGGAGCACTAGGAGGTCAGATACTGGGAGAAACACATTTACCGTTCATAATACAAATATAAATTCTGCAGATTATATTCGTGAGGAGATGGCCCAGATGAGGACCGAGTTGGGGTTGGTATTGAAGCATGTGAGCGGAGGAGCAGAAAAGGTAAATGTTGTGAACTACTTAACTAGAACTCCACCACCAGTTGAAGAGTGTTACTTTGAAGAGGATGCTTATGCTGTGAATGATCAGATAGGGGGTTTTCGACCAAATGCCCAAGGATCCAACACGAAAAATTGGCGCCAAGGTCAAGGAAACCAAGGTCGGAACTATAAAAATTACAATCGAGACTGTCACTATGTCCGGGATGGGAACTTCAATCGCGACAACAACTACAACATGAACAACTGTGGCAACAGAAACGATCGGGTTGGACCTTATGTTCCCCCTCAAAATCGGGAATCTGGTGCTAGGGAAGCAGGAGGCAATATGGCGCGTATTGAAGATATGATGAGAATGTTTGATGCAACTGATGAGAATGTGAAGGAGATGAGAAACGACTTGTCTGGTATTGGTCAAAAGGTTGATGCCCATGCAGTGTCAATAAAGTATCTAGAGCAGCAGGTGACTCAGTTGTCTACTACAGTGAACCCACATCAACCTGGCACTCTTCCTAGCAACATCATCCAGAATCCAAAAAATGATGGTCATTGTGTGGCAATTACTACTCGATGGGGTAGGCAAACCATAGATTCACCTATGCCGTCTGTGGTGGATGCTAAGATTAGAAAAGAAAATGATATGGTGGAGGTTAGAGAAGAGTCTAAGACTGCGACAGAGCAAGAAGCGGAGATATCTCATAAAATGGTCCCCATACCTAGACCTCCACCACTTTTTCCACAGAGGTTAGTGAAGAAGACTGAAGATGGTAAATATCGCAGGTTTATTACTATGTTGAAGCAGCTTTCTATCAATGTTCCTTTGATAGAAGCCTTGGAGCAAATGCCTGGGTATGCAAAGTTTATGAAAGATATGGTGACAAAGAAAAGGGCTGTGAGTTTTGAAGATGATGATAGATTGCAGCATTGTAGCGCTATTGCTACAAGATCTCTGGTGCAGAAGAAGGAAGACTCTGGTGCTTTCACGATCCCATGTACTATAGGGTTGTTACACTTTGCTAAAGCATTGTGTGATCTTGGTGCTAGCATCAACCTCATGCCCTTGTCTATTTACAAAAAGTTGGGTCTAGGGGACCCAAAGCCTACTGCAATGCGGTTACTAATGGCCGATCGAACTGTGAAGAGGGCCATTGGTGTACTCCATGACGTGCTAGTAAAATTGGAGTCTTTCATTTTTCCGGCAGATTTTTTGATTCTTGACTGTGAGGTTGATTTTGAGGTTCCCATCATCGTTGGGCGACCATTTCTTGCCACAGGGCATGCGTTGGTTGATATGGAAAAGGGACAGATGAAGTTCAGACTGAACAATGAAGAAGCAACTTTTAATATCTGTAGGTCCATGAAGCAGAATGGTGAGCTCCAAATAGTATCTGCAGTGGGACAAAAGTGCAAATTGAAGAGCGACTAGGTGTTGAGGCACTAGTAGCAGTTATGATGAATTTCGATAGTGATGGTATTGAAGAGTATGATGAGTTGATAGCCGCACTCGATAAGTGTGAGTATCGGTCCAAACCGAAGAAGTATGAGTTAGACATGAAGAATCGCGAGTCCCCACCCACAAGACCATCTATTGTGGAGGCACCGAAATTAGAGCTTAAGGCTCTACCACCGCACTTGAGGTATGTATACTTGGGCGAAGAGAAGTAGAGTGCTTGGTTACTGTGTTAAAGAGGTTCAAGCGAGCTATTGGGTGGACTATTGCAAATATTATTGGGATTCCTCCCGATATTCGCTCTCACAAAATCCAACTCATGCTAGATCATAAGCCCAGTATTGAGCACCAGAGAAGATTAAATCCACCTATGCAAGAGGTAGTTAAAAAGGAGATCATCAAGTGGCTGGATGCAGGAGTTATTTATCATATTGCAGATAGTAGTTGGGTATGTCCTGTGCAGTGTGTGCCTAAAAAGGGTGGTATAATTGTGGTTCCAAATGAAAGAAATGAGCTTGTTCCAATGAGGCTTGTTACTGGATGGAGAGTTTGTATAGATTATCGGAAGTTGAATGCATGGACAGAAAAGGACCAGTTTCCTATGCCATTCATGGACCAGATGTTGGATAGACTTGCAGGAAAGGGTTGGTATTGTTTTATTGATGGGTATTCGGGCTACAATCAAATTTCTATAGATCCAGAAGACCAAGAGAAGACCACCTTCACTTGCCCATATGGGACTTTTTCTTTCAAACGGATGCCATTTGGGTTGTGCAATGCTACAGCAACATTTCAGCGTTGTATGATGTCGATATTTTCCAATATGGTGGAGGACACTATTGAAGTGTTCATGGATGATTTTTCAGTTGTAGGTGATTCTTTTGATCGTTGTCTAGATCATCTGGCCGAGGTGCTTAAAAGGTGTGAACACTGCAACTTGGTGCTGAATTGGGAGAAATGTCATTTCATGGTTAAAGAAGGTATAGTGTTGGGTCATCGAATTTTAGAGAAAGGTATTGAGGTTGATAGAGCTAAAGTTGAGGTAATAGAAAAGCTTCCACCACCCATTTCTGTAAAAGGTGTTGGAAGTTTTCTTGGGCATGCAGGTTTTCATAGGAGATTCATCAAAGATTTCTCCAAAATTGCACATCCGTTGTGCAAACTGCTCAAGAAGGAGTGTAAGTTCTATTTTGATGATGCTTGTCTTAGAGCATTTGGAGAGTTGAAAGAGAAGTTGGTTACTGCACCAATCATTATTTCATCGGATTGGGGACAACCATTTGAGGTAATGTGCGATGCGAGTGGAGTGGCGCTTGGTGTAGTATTGGGACAAAGGCGAGAGAAAATTCTTCACCCTATTTACTATGCTAGCAAAGCTCTAAATGTGGCCCAAAAGAATTATATTGTGACTGAACAAGAATTTCTTGCGGTGGTTTTTGCATTCGAGAAATTTCAATCCTACTTGCTTGGTACTAAGGTCATAGTGCATACTGACCATTCTGCATTAAGGTATTTGATGGCAAAAAAGGATGCAAAACCAAGATTGATTAGATGGGTATTGTTGCTGCAAGAGTTTGATTTTGTAGTAAAAGATAGAAAGGGGATCAGTTGCCGATCACTTGTCCAGATTAGAGGAAGAGGCTATGCTAAAGCTTGGAGATGGGGCTGAAATTAATGATGCTTTTCCAGATGAACAGGTATTGGATGTTTCTCATGATTTGATTCCTTGGTTCGCAGACTTTGCTAAATATTTGGCAAGCGATATTGTGCCCCCCGATTTGTCTTTTCACCAAAGGAAAAAGTTTATGCATGATGTGAAGAGATTATTTTGGGATGAACCTTACTTGTATCGTAGTTGTGCTGATGGGATTATTCGTCACTGTGTGCCCGGGGTTGAGATGTTGAGTGTACTTGAAGCATGTCATTCATCACCCGTTGGTGGGCATCCTAGTGGTATTCGGACTACACATAAGATTTTGCAATGTGGGTACTACTGGCCTACCATCCACCAAGATGCTCATGATTTCGCTAAGTCCTGTGGTCATTGCCAAAGAGAAGAAGGGATTTCAAAGAGGCAAGAGCTCCCTATGAATTCTATATTTGTGATAGAGTTGTTTGATGTATGGGGCATTGATTTTATGTGTCCATTTGTGAGTTCATATGGGATGAAGTATATTCTTGTTGCGGTTGATTATGTATCGAAGTGGGTGGAAGCAGTTGCGCTCTCCAACAATGAAGGTAAAAGTATCACCGCATTCTTGAAAAAGAATATCTTCTCCAGATTTGGTACGCCGAGGGCTATTATTAGTGATGGAGGTTCTCACTTTTGTAACAATTTGTTCAAGGCACTACTTGAGAAATATGGTGTCCGTCACAATATAGTCACTCCTTACTATCCACAGACTAGCGATCAAGTTGAAGTATCCAATAGAGAGATCAAACAGATATTGGCGAAGACTGTGAATGCTAATAGAACGGATTGGTCAAGGAAGCTTGATGATGCTCTATGGGCATATCGCACTGCATACAAGACCCCCATAGGTATGTCTCCTTACCAACTTGTATATGGGAAGTCTTGTCATTTACCAGTAGAGCTAGAGCATAAGGCAATGTGGGCAATGAAGAAGTTGAATTTGGATTGGGGCGCCGCATCTAATCAAAGAATGAATGACTTGAATATGCTTGATAAGTTTCGCCTAAAAGCTTATGAAAGTTCAGCCTTGTACAAAGAGAAGATAAAGAGGTATCATGATCAAAGAATTGAAAAGCGAGAATTTGTGGTTGGTGATCTTGTGCTTCTATTCAACTCTAAGTTGCGCTTGTTTGCAGGCAAACTCAAGTCCAAATGGACCGGTCCATTTTTGCTCACAAAAGTGCTCCCCCATGGAACGTTTGAGCTTGAAAATAGGGATGGAACAAGGTTCATGGTAAACGGACAAAGGATCAAGATATATTTGGGAAATGCTGAAACTGTGCAAGAAGTGATTGAGGCCTACAATTTTGATGAAGTCTGAGTAATCAAGACACTTGCGTCATGCCGCGACGTTAAATCAAGCGCTGCTTGGGAGGCAACCCAAGATGTACAATCTGGCCAACGACAGGGTTCTGTTTTCCATTTAGTAGTTGTCTTTGTTTAATTGCTTCCTTGTATCAATTTAGGTAGGTGTTTTAGTTCTTAGTGTTGGCTAGAATTAGTATAGGGTCCGTGTCTCAAAAAAAGTGTCCAGAAAATGTAAAAAGAATAGCCTATTGGTTGCTACATGTGCAGGTACACCACAAAAAATTTGCAGAAAATGGTCTGGTGCAGAGGTCTACGGACCCCATCGACGGTCCGTCGTTTAATCCACGGACCGTGGATGGTGTCCGTAGATCCCAGGTAAATCTCTAAATTTTTCTAAGTGTAAGAGTGATCTACGATCCTAATCTACGGACCGTAGATCGACTCACGGACCGTAGACGGGGTCTCATGAGTCCAAACCCTATTTATGTCTGACCCGACCCGAACCTCCTTACTTAAAAACTCCCCTAACTTCAAATCATTTCCACTTCCCTCCATTCACTCCTCAACCATTTCAGCCATCCCATAACCTCCCTAAATCACTCTATAACTCCCCCATAATATCATCCCTTCCATAATTCCCCCAAATTCCCTTCCATTTAGAATTCAACTCATTCCATATTTGATGTGAGGTCAAAATACATATTTTTAATCATTATTTGCCTCACATTTAGTATTTATATTTATCCTTTATGAGCATAAATTTTATGAATTGTGCTAAATTGTTTATTTTATTTGTAGGATTAAATTGATGAAAAAAATGAAGAAGTTTGGAGCTAAAACGAATTAAAGATGGAAAGTTGAAGAAGGAAATCAAGCAGACAGCTTAATGGATTAAAGTGAATAAAATAATATATTTTTATATATGGAAAAAGACGGCTGCAATTGAGGAAATTCAAATTTGCTGCTTGCTGCTGCCACGTGGCAGTAAGTGAATGGTACAAAAATATATTGAGGCGGCAACACTGTTCACGCGGCGAAAAAAAAGGGAATCCAATTCCTTTTGGTTTTGGATTCCTAATTTAATTTGGACTCAATTATTTTATTTAGGGTTTCCTATATCTATAAATAGGGGATGTAAAGTTATTTTTGAGGGAAGCCAAGAACCAAGATACAAGACATAATATAAATTTTCTTCTAGCTTAGGAACTTTGGAAGAGCCGCCGTGGAGGCCGGAGAATTGTGGTTTATTCTTTCTTCTCCTTTATTATTTATTTGTATTCGTGATTAATAAAAGATAGTTTAGCTATTGTTCTTAACTTTTTATGATTAACACAAGCATATTTATTTTAATAAATTTTGATTGTGTTTTTGAGATAATGAGTAGCTAACTTTCATAACTAGGGTTGTG